>NC_071087.1:570000-870000 GCF_027358695.1 Spea bombifrons | reverse complement strand
GAGAGCTGGTGCAAGGGCTTAAGACCCGCTGGCGACCAGTAGGAACGGATAATGCCAGTCCGATCAGAGGGGGGGACAGGGAAAAGGAACCGTCCCCGTCCGGGCGGGAAATCGGGGTTATCCTTGACAGCGGTCAGAGGGGAGGGAATAGTGGAAAGTTGGGTGTGCCGGAGCACAGAATGCCAGACGTCCAACGTGGCCCGAATAAATGGGTGAGGCATAGCCAGAGACCTGGCCGTCGGAATCGACAGCCAGGGCAGCACACCAGCAGGGGACCCCAAGAGACCAGACTCAACAGCCACCCACTGCTTATGACTAGGGCCGTGAACCCATTCAACGACCCGGAGAAGATGACACGCTCTGTAGTAAGAACGCAGGCAAGGCAAAGCCAAGCCCCCCTGGGACTTGGGCAGAATCAAAGTGGTGAAACGGACACGCGGGGCACGAGAACCCCAAACGAACCGCAAAATAGCCCGCCGCAAGGACACAAAAAACGTCGGGGGAAGAGAGATGGGGAGGGTCTGGAAAAGGTATAGCACACGAGGCATAATAGACATTTTAACAACATTGATCCGGCCTACCCAGGAAATCATCAGACAACGCCAACGTGACAGATCCGCCTGGATCCCGGCTAGGAGAGGTAAGAAGTTATAGCGAAAGAGCTGGGAGAAGTCGGGGGAGATCCATGTCCCCAGGTACTTAATTCTATCAGTATTCCATCTGAAAGAGAAGCATGACTGGATGGAGCGAACCTCAGTACAAGGCAAGGTAACGTTGAGGATTTCAGACTTGGATGGGTTAATCTTAAAATTTGAGAGCGCACCATAAACCGATAGTTCGCGCAAAATAATAGGGAGAGACAACCGGGGATGAGAGACAGGGAAGAGGAGGTCATCGGCATACGCCAGTACCTTATGGTGCGTGCTCCCAACAGAAAGACCGTCGATATCAGGGTTACATCTGATAGATTGCAGCAGGGGTTCTAAAGATAAAACAAATAAAAGGGGGGATAGCGGACAACCCTGACGCGTGCCATTTCTAATACGGAAAGGGGCAGAGGAGGTACCATTGACGCGAACACGTGCCGCCGGAGTGGAGTAGAGAGCGCGGATCCAAGCGAGCAGCCCGGGGCCGAAGCCCATACGCGTTAGAGAGGCAAACAGAAAGGACCAATCAACTCTGTCAAAGGCCTTCTCTGCGTCAGTAGACAGCAAGACCGCAGGGAGGCGGGCATGCTTAGCAAAATGCATCAGAGACAGCGCCCTGATAGTGCTGTCCCGCGCCTCCCGACCAGGGACGAAGCCGGTCTGATCAGGATGAACCAGAGAAGGCAGGAACGGTTTGAGACGATTGGCCAGAACCTTGGCAAACAATTTAAGGTCAGAGTTGAGCAAGGAAATAGGGCGGTAACTGCCACATTGATCCGGATCCTTGCCCTCCTTAGGAATGAGAGTGATAGAGGCCATCAACGTGTGATCGTGAATACGACCCCCCTCGAGGATGGAATTGAAGGCGGCTACAAAATGGGGGCCGAGGAGATCCTTGAAGGTAGAATAATACCGCAGCGGGAGCCCATCAGGGCCAGGGCATTTACCAGAGGGTGAGGACTTAAGGGCCAGCATAAGTTCGGGGAGCGTGATCGGGGAATCAAGGGAGGCAGATGCCTCTGCAGTGAGCGTGTGACGGATTGTCCTCTCCAAATAACGCCGGACCTCGTCCGACCCCACACGGGGCGCCGAAGGCGAAGCTTCTCCGCGCACATTATACAACCTCTCATAATATGCCTTAAAACAATCAGCGATGTCTGAGGGAAGCGAACGAAGCTGGCCGTCAGAGGAACGGATTCTCGAGAGATACACCGCCTTCCGAGTCGCTTTCAGAGCCCTAGCAAGGTATTTGCCTGGTTTATTCCCGTGTTCATAGAACAAAGCTCTGGAGCGGGCAAAGGATCGCTGCATCCGGTCGTTGAGAATAGAGGCTAACTCACCCCTCAGAGTAAGCAAGCGTTGCAGGTCAGCTCCCGAACTAGATGACTTATGAGCCTGTTCTGCCTCCGCGATCTTGCCATATAGCTCATCAACCTTAGCCGCCGCCAGACGCTTACGACGAGAGCAGACACTGACAAAGTGACCCCTGATCACACACTTATGCGCCTCCCAGACAGTCAGCAACGGGGTTTCAGGGAGCGAGTTCTCTTCAAAATAGCGACTGAGAACCTCCAATGCCTCCGCACTAACAGCAGCATCAGAGAGGATCGCCTCATTAAGGCGCCAGGAGCGCTCAAGAGGGCGGGCCAGAGGGGAGAGCAAGGAAAGCAGGACCGGAGCGTGATCAGACCAAGTGGTAACCCCAATAGTGGAGCTACGCAAGAGAGAAGCGTGTTGACAGGGAAGGAAGAAATAATCGATACGGGAGTAGGAGTGGTGAGACATAGAGTAAAAGGTATAATCCCGGTCGGAAGGATGCAGGGCCCTCCAACAGTCCAATAACCGATGCTCCGAGAGGATACCCGAAATCTTACGAAGAACATGACGAGGAGTCCCGGTCGTGCCCGCAGAAGTATCTAGGGCCGGGTGTAAGGACACATTGAAGTCACCCCCTAGCACTAGGATCCCCTCCTGAAAGCCCTCCAACTCCCGAAAGACTCGACGCAGAACGTTAGGCTGACCTCTATTGGGAAGGTAGACATTGGCAAAGGTATAAGTTTGCTGCAGAATCACCCCCTTAACCAGCAAGAACCGCCCCTCAGGATCTTCCCGAGTATCGAGCAAATGAAACGGAAGCCTATTAGAAAAAAGCAGTGCCACACCCTTGGACTTAGCAGAAGGATTATCGCTAAAAAACCCCGTGGGAAAGAATCGAGAAATCAGTCTGGGGGCCTTAGATTTCAAGAAGTGCGTTTCCTGCACGAAAGCAACATCAATTCTCCCACGCTTAAGATCCCGCAGAAGGGAGGAGCGTTTTTCCGGAGTATTCAGGCCACGGGCATTAATAGAGAGCAGAGTCAAACCGGCAGCCATAACGTATATCGCACGAAGACGGAACGGGACACAGATGACAACTACGACAACAACAACAACAACGACAAGGACAACAACAACACCAATGAGAAAGGGAGAAAAAAAAAAAAAAAAAAAAAAAAAAAAGGGGGGGGGGGAGGGGGGTCAAGCGCGGGTCGAGGAAGAGAAAGGCGGGGTGGGAGAAACAAGGAACAAGGAAGGAAAGGAAGAGGAAGGGGAAGGAGGAGGGGGACAGGGGGAAAAAGACACCAACTACGCCCACTGGGAACACCGAGCCCAGTAACGGAAGGGCGATACTGTGTAGGGGAAGAGCCGACCGACAAGAAAGAGAGAAAACCAGAAACAAAGGAGAAGAGAAGAAAAGAGAAGAGGAGAAAAAAAAAGACGAGCCCAAGAAGGGCCGCCGCTCGCAAGTACGCAAGACAGAAAGCGCAAAGACCGCAAAGAGATGAAAAGACGGAAGGGCGGAAAGTAACAGCCAGGTCATGCAACCTGGACAATGAACGATAGGGATACTGTCCCGTGACAATGCAACAGTGAGAAGAAACATATAAACGAGAGCATCAGAAACCCTTGCTCATCACCGAGTGCAAACAAAAGTGTTGAGACCCAAGAACAAAGCCAGAGCAACCCCACCGAGCATAGGTAGTAATGATACACATACAAGGTTAGACACGTGCGCTAGATCTCAAACGTGCACCTTAGCAGTGTTACAAAGCAGTGCGTCATTATGATAGAATTACCACACAAGAAAAAAAAAAAAAAAAAAAAAAAAAAAAAAAAAACAGACCACCCCAATCCTCCCCCCACCCTGGACCTAAATTGAGTAAACTGCGTATAAAGAGCCCAACATCACCAAGTGAGAATATCCGCCAAGCAGACATGGCGAAATCAGGTTAAGTGCATACGTGGGCGCAGGACATGTGCAATAGACAAAAAATATACCATGCAGATGGAGCTCGTAAGCACAAAGGCAGTGAGAACATTAGCCCCAAATAGATGTGTTGAGAGCATTGTAGGTGCAGAAACACAAGGTGTGGAAAATGAAATACGGCGCAAAAAAAAAAAAAAAAAAAAAAAAAAAAAAAAAAAAAACAACCCAAAAGAACCCCCCCACCCGTGACCCAAAATGAGTAAACTTCGCATAAGGAGCCCAACATCACCAAGTGAAAATATCCGCCAAGCAGACATGGCGAATCAGGTTAAGTGCATACGTGGGCGCAGGACATGTGCAATAAACAAATAATATACCATGCAGATGGAGCCCGTAGGCACAAAGGAAGTGAGAACATTAGCCAAATAGACGTGTTGAGAGCATTGCAGGTGCAGAAACACAAGGTGTAGAAAATTAAAAACGGCGCAAAAAAAAAAAAAAAAAAAAAAAAAAAAAAAAACCCCGAACGGAACCCCCCCACCCTTGTCCCAACATGTACAAAAAAAAAAAAAAAAAAAAAAAAAAAAAAAAAAATATAGTATACCATGCAGATTGAGCTCGTAGGCGCAAAGGTAGTGAGAACATCAGTGAAACAGACGCGTTGAGAGCTTTGTAGGTGTAAATCGAATACGGCGCAAAAAAAAAAAAAAAAAAAAAAAAAAAAAAAAAAAAAAAAAAAAAAAAAAGGGGGGGGGAAATATGTGTGTGTACAGCGTGGGTGAGGAAGCTGAGAACGAGACAAATGTCAATGAGAGAGTCCCAACGAGAGTCTAATGAACATGAGAAAAACAACAGGTGAGATGATGGTGATGGCAGCAAGACTCACAACCAGCTACTCCTCGATGTCACCCCGACGGCGGGAAGCCAGAGCGTGCTGCGCATGGGAGACCCGGCGTCGAGGGGAATCCCTGCGGGACAGATCCAAACGACCACGGCTCCGAGGCGGCAAAGCTGGGGTACGAAGAGAGCCGAGAACCACGTCTGCAGATGACCAGTCCAAGATGTGTAGGTCCGGAAAGCCCAGATGCTGCAGAACGCCGCCGACGTCCTGGTAGTGCCTGATGACAAGAGAACGATTGTCGTGGCGGATGATCAGGGCAAAAGGGTGCCCCCAACGGTAGGGCACACCAAGCCTCTGCAATTCAGCCGTCAGTGGCCGCAGGGCCCTCCTAGCCTGCAGAGTCAGGTCGGAGAGGTCTTGATAGAAGGACACTTGGTGCCCGTCAAACGGCCAAGTGCCCACCTCACGCGCACGAAGCATGATGGCTTCCTTCACCAAAAAATCGGCAAGGTGGCAAATTATGTCTCTAGGGGGGGTCCCAGGTCCCCCTCTAGGGCGAAGGGCTCTATGAGCTCTATCCAGGGGCATCAGGGAGTCAGCCGAACGGCCCAAGAGATCATTAAAGAGCCGCGTAAGGAGCGCCTTCGTATCCTCCGGGCCATCAGACTCCGGGATCCCACGAATGCGAATGTTGTGTCGACGGCCCCTGTTGTCAAGATCCTCAATCCTGCGGCGGAGCTCTTGCAGGTAACGAGAGTGTTGCGTCGCTGTCTGTTGTGAGTGAGTATGTGCCAGTTGATGTTGTGTCGTGGAGGCCTCGAGGGTCTGCACACGTTTTTCCAATGTGGCCAGGTCTGAACGCACCGCAGAGACTTCGTCGCGAACCACTTGTTTAAGCTCTGCGATGAGCAGCGAGAAGTCTGACTTCCACGGTGCTGAGGAAAAGAGACTCACCACCTCTGGAGGCTGGGACGCAGGCGGTAAGTGCATCGCCGGGGCTGGCTCTTCAACCGACGAGGAGCTGGCAGGAGACCGGGCCTCGTGGTCCTCAGGGGCCTGGGAGGCCAAGTCCGCCGGTGTCCGAAAATACTCGCGGAAGGAAGGATTTGAGGAGCGCGAACGGTCCCCCGGAGTAGAAGGGTCAGTGGCCGGTTTTTTGGAGCGACCCATGAGGGCTAAAAGCGCGGTTGATCGTGAGAAAGATGCGAGCGGCGGCAGAGGTATCGGCTCAAGCGTCCATCTTACTCGGCGGTCGGACACGCCCCCTAAAATTTATTTTATGTGTATGTGACGGTGTGTATATGTGAATCAGTGTATATATATATATATATATATATATATTGTATTTGCTCGATTATAAGACGAAGTTTTTTTTCTGAAAAATACCCCTCGTCTTATGTTCGAGGTCGTCTTCTAATCAGATCTCAAATAGAGGTCTGACTAAAAGACTAAGATCCATATCCCCGCACCGCTGCAGGAGACCTGGATCCTTCACTCCGGCAGCCGTTGAAGGTTTGCTGCTGGCACTTCTGCCGGGGATTCTATGACGGAGCGCCGGCATCACATGACCTTCCGGTGCTCATTCATAGAAGCCCCGGCGGAAGTCCCGGCAGCAGCGGAGGTTTCCCGGCTGACCTTTCCTGGCTGCCCCACTACACACCAAGGAATCTGCAGCACCGGGAGAAGTCTAGAGAAGCACTAGTAAGTCGGGGGAGGGTAAGGTGTATATATATATATATATATATAGATAGCTCTATATATCTATATATAAATATTATATAAGTAATGAAGCTGGGGATGCAGCCTAGCATGGAGGAGAGTGACGGTTATAAGGACAGGATTAATTATACAGTCCGAAGAATATATAATATATAATTTCAGGAATATATAGGATATAACAGGTTATAAGGACGGGATTAGTTATACGGGGGGAGAGTATATACCGTATTTGCTCGATTATAAGACGAGGTTTTTTTCAGCAAATGCTCTGAAAAATACCCCTCGTCTTCTAATCGGGGTCGTCTTCTAATCAGACCTCAAATAGAGGTCTGATTAGGAGACTAAGATCCTGATCCCCCGCACCGCTGCAGGGGACCTGGATCCTCCTGTCTCGTCCGCCTCCCCCCCCCCATCATACACACACTTACTGGTGCTTCCTGCTGTATTGCCGGGGCAGCGGGTTGACGTCTACGCGATCCGCGTAGACAACGTCCGCTGCAGCCGAAAGGAGGTGTGGCTAGCAGCGGGGGTTGTCTGCGTCCGTCGCGTAGACCTTCCCCGACTGTCAGAGATCAGAGTTCGGCACGGGTGCGGGGAACTCTGATCTCTGACAGCCGGGGAAAGTATACGCGACGGACGCATACAAACCCCCGCTGCCAACTCCACCTCCTT
Organism: Spea bombifrons; assembly: GCF_027358695.1. Lineage (NCBI taxonomy): Eukaryota > Metazoa > Chordata > Amphibia > Anura > Pelobatidae > Spea > Spea bombifrons. The sequence goes on along the minus strand of NC_071087.1, from coordinate 862,874 downwards.
CCGGCTGCAGTGGATGGCGACGTCAGCCCGCTGCCCCGGCTGGAAGCACCGGTAAGACAGGGCTGAGGGGTGAGAAAGGGGTGAGAGAGGGGTGAGAGAGGGGGAAGGGGGGGTGAGAGAGGGGGAGGGGGGGAGAGAGAGTGTGTGTGTGTTAGTTAAATGTGGGTATAGGGTGTGTGTGTTAAATGGGGGCATAGGGCATTTCTGGAGTGGCTTTAAGGGGGCATTTAATAGAGCACTCTGCCTCCTGAAATGCCTTATACCTCCCTATATGCCACTCTGCCCCATAATATGCCTTTTAACCCCCTAAATGCCAGAGTGGCATATAGGGGTATAAGGCATTTCTGGAGGCAGAGTGCTCTAAACAATGCCTTTTAACTCCCTTAATGCCACTCTGCCTCCTGAAATTCCTTATACCTCCCTTTTAACCCCCTAAATGCCAGAGTGGCATATAGGGGTATAAGGCATTTCTGGAGGCAGAGTGCTCTATACAATGCCCTTTAACTCCCTTAATGCCACTCAGCCCCCTAAATGCCAGAATGGGATATAGGGGTATAAGGCATTTCTGGAGGCAGAGTGGCACATAGGGGGTCAAAAGGCATACCATGGGGCACAGTGGCATATAGAGGGTTAAAAGGCATATCATGGGCCACAGTGCCATATTGGAGTGGCAAGCCTGGGGGCAGATGTGCGTAACTGGGGGACAGGTTGGAAAATACAAGAAATAAAAACAAAAAAAATATTTTTCTCAATCATAGCTTTTATTAAAAAAAAAATAGTTTACATGAATTAACATTTACTGGTAAAACTTTTTTCCTTTGGGGTCGTCTTATATTCAGGCTTTTTCTTTTTTCCCTAAGTTAATATTCAGATTTTGGGGGGTCGTCTTATAATCAGGGTCGTCTTATAATCGAGCAAATACGGTAATATATAATATGAGGAATATACAGGATATAACGGGTTATAAGGACGGGATTAGTTATACGGCCGGAGAGTATATAATATATAATATGAGGAATATACAGGGATATATAACGGGTTATAAGGACAGGATTAGTTATACGGCCGGAGAGTATATAATATGAGGAATATACAGGATATAACGGGTTATAAGGACGGGATTAGTTATACGGGGGAGAGTATATAATATATAATATGAGGAATATACAGGATATAACGGGTTATAAGGACGGGATTAGTTATACGGCCGGAGAGTATATAATATGAGGAATATACAGGGATATAACGGGTTATATGGACGAGATTAGTTATACGGCCGGAGAGTATATAATATATAATATGAGGAATATACAGGTATGTAATGGGTTATAAGGATGGGATTAGTCATACAGGCCGCAGAGTATATAATATGAGGAATATACGGGTTATATGGACGGGATTCAGGCCCGGACTGGGACAAAAAATAGGCCCGGGCATTTAAGACTGAGCAGCCCATTTTTTTTATTTATTTATTGTTAAACCAAATTCTGACAAATTCCGGAGGGCATTTTATCTCTGGATAAGTAAAAATTAAATAGTTCAATTTAGTCTTACAGAAAGTAAAGGGCCAGAAAACAGATGACTAAATACACATCAGGACAGGCTCTGCCACCCAGACACACACACAAGGACAGACTCTGCCACACCGACACCCAAACACACACACCAGGACAGGCTCTGCCACACTGACATTTCCTTGGGTCCTGCTCCACTCTCCCTAGCATGTAATCACTCCCTCCGCTACCACACCAAAAATGCAGGTATAGAACAATTGAAAATCACGTTAACTCAGCGTTGAAGGTATAGATCAAATGAACAGAATGAGACATACAAACCCTCTATTTGTAGGAGTACAATAATAATGTATGGAAACAGAGCGTACCAGATACAGATCAACAGAATAACACACACCCAGCCTTGCAGGTATAGATCAATTGGAATTCACATATAAACAAAGCATTAGAGGTATAGATAACCCCCTAAATTACAGGCATAGATCACAGGTTGCACACCCCAAAGCCAGCCCTTGTCTCGACATTACCAACATAGAACCCTAAGCCAACTTTGGCAAACAGCCCACCCTTCATGTGCCATCTTTGCTCAAATCACTTAAACATTCATGATAGACACAAACACTTACACAGTTACTCACTCATTCAGACGAATCATTTATACACATTCATTAATGCAGTCTCACAAATCATTCAAGCAATTCATCCACACATTCATTCATTCCCGTACGCGTTCACACAATTCATCCACACATTTATTCATTATTCTCGTACGCATTCACACTACCCCCTCTCCCCATCTACCCCTCCCCTTCTTATTTGCCCCTTCTCACTATGTTCCCCCTTATCACTATGTACCCCCTCTCTTCCCCTTTTGTCACTATGTACCCCCTTCCCTACTTCTCAATATTTACCCCCTCTCACTATCTATCCCCTCTCTCACTATCTAACCCCTCCCCCCCTTTCTCACTGCACCCCCCTCCCCTCACCCTACTTACCTTGTTGCTGGAGTAAGCAGCAACTGCGACCATGCCCGCCACTCTAGGGGGTGGCGCAGCCCCCACCAGGGCCGGCCTTAGGTGCGTGCGGCTTTATTTAAAATCCTCCATGTTTAATTTAAGCCCTGTGCAGCCGCACACCCCTAAGGCTGGCCCTGGTGGGGGCTGCCCGGCCCCCGAGATTGGCGGGCCCGGTCGCAGTTGCTGCGAGCCTAAGGGTCAGGTGCCCCTTATGCCCTACGTTAATGCGGCCATAGAGTGCAGCCCTGACTGGGTCAGTGCGGTCCTGACTGGGCCTATTTTAAGGTAGGGGCCTGGAGCTGCAGCTCCATCAGCCCCTACGTCAATCCGGCCCTGGGCCTGACGGGATTAGTTATATGGCTGGAGAGTATATAACCCCTTAAGGACAATAGGGGTTATTACTCGTAGTATATTGCGGGACAATGGCTCTTTTAACGTTTTTCAGTGTTGCAGTTTAGCTGTGATTTTCTTCTTTCTCATTTCGTGCTCACACATATTATATATTGTTTTTTTCAGGACAAACAGGGCTTTCCTTAGATACCATTAATTTTATCATATCATCTAATTTACTATAAACAAATGATAAAATATGGGTATTTTTTGTTAAAAAATTACTTTTTCTCACTTTTTAAACAAAAAACTTTTAATCATCTGCAAAAACGAATGAAAAAACCTGCTAAATAGATTCTACTATTTGTCCTGAGTTTAGAAATACCCAATGTTTTTATGTTTTTTTGCTTTTTTCTGTACGTTATGGGGCAATAAGTACAGGTAGCGTTTTGCTATTTCAAAACCTTTTTTTCCAAATCTGGTAATTCTTCCCCCCCATGTGCCATTTCATATCTTTGAAGGCGGCCAATGCAATTTATCCTGCAATCATATATTTTTAAAAACTAGACAACCCCAAGGTATTTGAAATGCTGGTATTTTAACCCTTTCCATGCACTAATTTTACCACCAGCCTTTGTGAAACTTTATGGTGGTACATTTTTTTTGTTTTTTTTTCACACATAAATAAATTTATCGCTCCTGGTATATGTCTGTGTCACACAACACCCCAATATGTGTTCAGTAACATCTCCTGAGCGCAGTGATACCCCACACACATGGGTTTGTTGGGTTATTTGGGAGGTAAAAGGCTGCCTTTCTGAGGTGTGTATTTTTATGCCATTTAGACATCTGATCCTACTGCCCCCATGTCCCATATTTGGGACATCTTTGAACCTGGCCAATTCAATTTACCCCATCCCAATATTTTAACTCTTTCCATGTTGGAATTTTTGTAAAGATAAAGAAGATAAAGAATTTTTCTTTTAGGACTTGCTTATTTTTTGGTGACAGTGGGGATTTTTACATGTTACCATATTTTTTTTAATTGACCTTGCATGGTTGGATGCAGTACCTGCATTCAACCTGCAGGAGGAGCTCGAGAGTTCTCAAGAGGGTCTGGATAGACCCTCTGTGAACTCATATCTATTGTTGATGCCATCCTGTGAATGACGGCAACGTCATTTACAGGATGGCACTTGTGGTTGCTCCTCGGAGCAATCGCAAGGCTATCGGGGTAGGGGGTTGTGTTGCTACACGGCTCGATATCGAGGCATGTCAGCAACACCGTTTATGCTTAGGAAGCGATTCTGATTTCTTCCTAAGCTGTTTCAACCATTTTTCTTCCGGGGAGGGCTTTCCTCCCCGGATCCATGGTCAGCCTCACTTGTGAGGCTTCCGTGGATGCTGCAAAGCCGCCGATCGCGGCGATGCAGCTATTTAACGGCAGCCCGTACATGTATGGGCATTGTCGTTATCGCATTGCACGGCAACCCCGTACATGTACGTGGATTGTCGTTAAGGAGATAATATATATATATAATATGGGGAATATACAGGGATATAACAGGTTATAACGACGGGATTAGTTATACGGGCCGGAGAGTATATAATATATAATATGAGGAATATACAGGGATATAACGGGTTATAAGGAAGGGATTAGTTATACGGCCGGAGAGTATATAATATATAATATAAGGAATATACAGGATATAACGGGTTATAAGGACGGGATTATTTATACGGCTGGAGAGTATATAATATATAATATGAGGAATATATAGGGATATAACGGGTTATAAGGACGGGATTAGTTATATGGCCGGAGAGTATATAATATTAGGGCTGAAACAACTAATCGATAAAATCGATAATGAAAATCGTTGTCAACGAATTTCATCATCGATTAATCGGATCGATTTTTATCGATTATAAAAAGAGGTTTTTTTCAGAGCAAATGCTCAGAAAAACTCCTCTCCTTATATAATCCGACCTCAAACAGAGATCGGATTATAACACCGGAATCCAGATCCCCCGCAACGCTGCAGGGGACCTGGATTCCCCTCTCTGTCGGCCGGTCTCTCACTTCCGTCTCTCTCCCCCTCCCATCTGCCTCCTCCCCCCTCCCATACATCACTCTACCTCTCTACCCGGCTCCGTTACTGAAGGCACTTTCCCTGCAGCTTCATAGAAGCCTCAGTGTAAGTGAAGGGCAGTAACGGAGTCTGTCTGTGCGATGCAGACCCCCACCGGCTGACAGAGAATCATCCTCTCTGATAGCCGGTGAGGGTCTGCAATGAAAGTGCCTTCAGTAACGGAGCCGGGTAGAGAGGCAGAGCGGTGTATGGGAGGGGGGAGGAGTCAGAGGGGTGTATGGGAGCCACCACTACACCACTCTGGCTCCTCCCCCTCTCATACGCCACTCTGCCTCTCTACCCGGCTCCCTGGTGTCTTGTCAGAAACGGAGGTTCACAGGAGGCAGAGTGTAATATGGGAGGGGGGAGGAGGCAAAGTGATGTATGGGAGGGGGAGGAGCCAACGTGATGTATGGGAGGAGGCAGAGTGGAGTATGGGAGGAGCCAGAGTTGAGTATGGGAGGGGGAGGAGCCAGAGTGGTGTATGGGAGGAGGCAGAGTGGAGTATGGGAGGGGGAGGAGCCAAAGTGATGTATGGGAGGGGAGGAGGCAGAGTGGTATATGGGAGGGGGAGGAGGCAAAGTGATGTATGGGAGGGGAGGAGCCAAAGTGATGTATGGGAGGGGAGGAGCCAGAGTGGAGTATGGGAGGGGGAGGAGCCAGAGTGGTGTATGGGTGAGTTATAGTGGCGTATGGGGGGTATTATGAATTTTTAGGGCATATAGGGGGTATAAGGCATATGGATATTAGGCATATCAGGGGGGCATAAACATATCTGGGGGTAAAAGGTATATCAGGGGGCTCAGTGGCATATAGGGGTATAAGACATCGATATCAGGCATATCAGGGGGGCATAAAACAAATCTGGGGGTAAAAGGTATATCAGGGGGCTCAGTTGCATATCACTGGCATATAAGGAGTATAAGGCATATCAGGGGCACAGTGGCATCTGGCATATAAGAGGTATAAGGCATATATGGGGGCAGAGTGGCAAGCTGGGGGTCAGATGTGCATAACTGGGGGCAGTTTGGTAAATAAAAAAATTTAAACAAGGTTTTTTTCTCAGTTTTTATTAAATATGAAAAATAGTTAACATATGAATTAATATTTAATAATAACTTTGTATTAAAACCTAGTTTGAGAAGCACTGTGTTTGGGTTCTTGTAGCTTTTATTATTATGTCAGTAAAATAAGAAGGTGAATAGAGAGAGGCCATTGCAATAAAGAGATGAAAGTGTAAATTGTACATTTTTTATTGCAATTTTTCTTCAATTTAAAATAATGTATTTTTTTATCCGATTAATCGACAAAATAATCGGCCAACTAATCGATTATTAAAATAATCGTTAGTTGCAGCCCTATATAATATATAATATGAGAAATATACAGGATATAACGGGTTATAAGGATAAGATTATTTATACGGTGGGAGAGTATATAATATATAATATAAGGAATATACAGGGATATAACGGGTTATAAGGAAGGGATTAGTTATACGGGCCGGAGAGTATATAATATATAATATAAGGAATATACAGGGATATAACGGGTTATAAGGACGGGATTAGTTATACGGCCGGGGAGTATATAATATATAATATGAGGAATATACAGGATATAACGGGTTATAAGGAAGGGATTAGTTATACGGGCCGGAGAGTATATAATATATAATATAAGGAATATACAGGGATATAACGGGTTATAAGGAAGGGATTAGTTATATGGCCGGAGAGTATATTTTAAATATATTATTATTATACTAATAATAACAGATTCCGCAGCGCTGTACATGATGAAAATGTTACAGATAACGACAAGTACAATATAGCTATTGACATACAGATACAAGAGGAATGATGGGCCCTGTTCCCGCAGGAAATAACAATCTAGGTGCATACGGGGTGAGAAACAGGAGGACTGCGTGGTAGTGAGTGATGTTCATGTAGGGTGAGATAAGGGTTGTAAGGCGGGTAAGAGGGAAGTTTTGATGTTTATGTCAGTGGTCGGCTTCCCTAAAGAAAAAGGTTTATAGGGAGCGTTTGAAGGAGGGTAGAGTTGGTGAGAGTCGGACAGCACGGGGAAGAGAGTTCCAGAGGGTTGGTGCTGCGCGAAAGAAGTCCTGTAGGTGCGCATGGGAGGAGGTGATAGATGAAGATGCAAGGAGCAGGTCATTGTTGGATCTTAGAGGGCGGGCTGGAGTATATTTGCTGTCTGCTGCAGCCGAAGGCTTCTTCCTTGATGGCAGCAAAGACTGGCAAATGGCTGTGGAGAGGGGGAAGACTGGCATATTGCAGTTGAGTCTGGGAAGACGGCACCAGGGCAGACTCTAAAGAGACTGGCAAAAGGCAGTGGAGTGTAAGGAGGCTGTCAGATGACAGCAGAGACGACCAAACGGCAGTGGAGTCTGAGTAGACTGGCAGATGGGAGCGATGTATGGGGAGACTGGGAGACGGCAGCAGGGACTGGGAGACAGTAATGGAATTTGGAGAGACTGGCAAATGCCAGTGGAGGGTGAGGACTATCAGACGGAAGCGGAGACCTGCAAAAGGTAGTGCAGACTGGGAAGACTGGCAGACAACAGAGCAGAACGGCAAATGGCAGAGGAGACTTGGAAGATTGGCAGAAGGCAGAAGAGTGTGGCGAGACTGGCAAATGGCAGCAGACTATGGCAGACCACCGAGGAGTCTGGGGAAGACTGGCAGACAGCCGCAAAGTCTGGGGAAGGCTGGCAGACAGCCGCAAAGTCTGGGGAAGGCTGGCAGACAGCCGCCGAGACTGGTGAAGACTGGCAGACGGCCGCCGAGACTGGGGAAGACTGGCAGAAGGCAGTAGAGTGTGACAAGACTGGCAGAAGGTAGCAGAGTCTGGGGAGACTGGCAGATGGCAGCAGAGACTAGGTTGGGGACTGGCAGATGGTAGCAGACTCTGGCAGATGGCAGTGAAGATGGACAAATGGCAGTGGAGTCTTGGAAAAGTGGCAGAAGGCAGCAGAGACGGGCAAAGGGCTGCAGAGTATGGTGAGACTGGCATAAAGCAACAGACTTTAGCAGAGGGCAGTGGAGACTGGGAGACAGTAGGGAAGTCTGGGGACACAGACAGAAGGCACCAGAGTGTGGAGAGACTGGTATATGAGGAATATACAGGATATATTAGGACGGGATTAGTTATACGGGCCAGAGAGTATATAATATATAATATGAGGAATATACAGGGTATTTCAACCATGACAGGGGTATAAATATTACATAACACAGGCCAAATTCGTCATTCATCACAATGGGTAAATCCAAGGAATATAGCTGTGATGTGCAGCAAAAAGTTCATGTAAGGACTTACCTGTCTCTCCGGTCCAGCTCCGTGGCTGCTCCTGCGACGCCTCCATTTCAGACAGCTTCCCGGGCAGCGAATACACCCGTCTTCACTGCGTGGCCTGCAAACTGGTAGCTTAAACTTAATATTGGACGTTACACCTGTAATGTTCTCTTATGACGTCAGGTAACCTCTACATGCAGGAAATGCCTCCATCTCTCCATATCTAAACCTGGGACTTCCACTTCTGGGTCACCCTTGGTTGGTGTATTTTGCTATTTGTCTGTGCATGTTACTTTGACTGCTTTATTTGTTTTTGATCCGGCTTGCTGACCACGTTCCTATTTTCTGATTTGGCTCCTTTATCTGATCGTCTGGTTTTACCCGGCTAGTTCTCAGACCTGATTCTCGGTTCCTGGCTACTCTTGGTTCCTGTTTGCCTGGCTCACTTTGCCATCCGGAGTCCTACCTCACCTAATCATTACAGTACCAAGGGTCACAATGGATCCCGCGGAGATTAACCAGAAGATGTCTGCCTGTGAAGCCTGTATTGAAAGTCCTGACTATCATGCAAAAACAAACTCAACCTTCTTTAGTTTCCCTGACACTACTGGAACTTCACATAGGATCGGGTTTCATAGGCAGATGAAACCAAAATAGAGCTTTTCTGACAATAAACACCAGAGGTGGGTTTAGCGCTCACAGAGAGATAGCCATATGGAAAAGTATCTCATGCCCATGATTAAATATGGCGGCGGCTCTTTAATGTTTTGGGGCTGTTTTGCTGCCAGAGGACCTGGACATTTTGTTAGGATACAAGGAATCACGGGCTCTATCAAATATCAACAGATATTAAGCGAACACCTGACTGCCTTTGTCAGTAAGCTTAAAGTGGGCCATGGCTGGTCCTTCCATCAGGGCAATGATCCAAAATATACATAAAAATCAACACAAAATGGTTTACTGACCATAAATTCAAGGTCCTACCGTGGGCATCCCAGTCCCCTGACTGAACCCAGTAGAAAACCTGGGGGCGAACTGAAGAGTTGAGTCCACCACATCGATCTCTAAATGTGAAGGATCTGCAGCCCCTTGCTATGTATTCTCCAACCTTATCAGACATTATATAAAAAAGAACCAGAGCCGTTATCAGAGTGATAAGGCACAAAGTAATGACTAATTATTGACAAAAAGGGTACCAATAAAAAGGTAGTTTTACTCTTTCCCACCCTTGGGTTGATGATGTAAGTCGCCCTCTTCTTCTAAAGTCATGATTACTTAGTTGATCCTACCTTTCACTATAAGTATGCTGCGCCTCTACCTGCTCCCCAACCCCAGACTGGCAGGTGAAGTCCAGAAGCGGCCGGGCAGTTTTCGGCCAATTTGTCAGGGTCATTCACTGTACAGGCTTTGTATGGAAATTATCGATAAACCTTTTTATTATTATTTTAACTCCAGTTAAATAGATTGTTTTTAATCCTGGGTTCCTCAGAGCTTAGAGTCTAAAAAAATAATTAAAGTACGAAACTATTCCCAGTACGTACAGTTCTTTTATGGCTTAAACGCGTCACCTAAGTCTCCAGACTCCCTTCCAGAGAATATAAAAACATTGAACTCGGCAAATCAGACTCACTTGCAAAATGCAGGTCTAGTTACGAGACATCACGCGTCCAACAGACCTGCACCGAGCTCCCCCGGGAGAAGATTATTTCATGGAGAAGACCCAGGGCTTTCTGACGGGTGGCAGATCCGCTCTGTCTGCAGTGATGGCCTGTCTGTGGTTGCTGTCGGCAGAAGGGGGTTTTCAAACAGTGACACCGGGATGCCGTCTCCCCCTCAGAATTGCTATGTTTGAACCAAAATATGCCCAGGATGGAGACGTTATTATCGGTGGGATCTTTACAGTAAGCATTCAACTTGTCGAGGAGAAAGGGCGAAGAACGTATTGTTATTTGTAAGTAGTTTTCCTATAATTTTTATTCTTAATCTCTAATCTATACATTGTCTGTCTGTAGTCCAGCGTCGGCGTTCTTTGTTCTGGGTGTAGTTTTTTCCGGTTTATCTGTCCGGCACGATATGAAAAAGGTCTTTAAAGAGCATTTGCTTTCAATTTGTAGCCGTTCCAAAAAATATCTAACTCTTTAACCCCCTCCTGATCCGGACTCTGTAAGTAATTGGCTTTAATCCCTTTTTTGGATTTTTGTTTTGCATACTCAGCATTTTCCATATTTTGGTGAAAAGTGTATGTTCGGTAGGAGGGGATCCTATGGCCTTCACAGCACAGTAACGCCATCTTCTGAAAATATGGAAGCTGCTATCGCACAAAGAGAACGTGTCTAATAATTTAGTGGTCCAAACATATTAGAAGTATAAAATATTCATTTGAGGACGAAATGATCACTTGCTGCATAATATATCCCACCCAATGACAGGTGCCATGATAAATAATCAGTGTTCACTTCACCAGTCAGTGCTCAGAATGTTATGGCTGATCGGTGTATATCAGTTTGTTGGTCGGAGTTGGTGGTAGTGGGCATACTAAGCCTTGGTAATCGCTCTTAAGGGGTCACTGTGGCTAGTTTATCCATGATCTTATGCTTCATCTCCGATCTAGGGGTAGTAGTAAAGTTTCAGCTTCTGTTGTCAGTTGCTTCCTCTTCACTATGTTGCTACATAATGTAATCATTTAGGCCTTTTAAGTATCGTGATGCAAAGGTCATGAGGTCAGCCAACAATGAAATGAAAAACAATACGGGGAGATCCATTAAAGTTACCCGCATTAGGAAATGTGATTGTGTGCGAGTGCATGTGAGGTTAAGGCAACAGACAAATTCACTGATCTGCAGTTGTAAAAGTGATCCAACTCACAAATGTCCCCTTATACCCCAGAGGTTTGTAAGGTGACTTCTGCCCTCTCACTGGTACAAAAACAGGGCCACCTATTTAAATAAAAGATTCACTTACCTTTTTAATGGCACATCCTGGAAAGTTCTGGCTCTGAAATTCTAGACGCATGCGCCGGTACCATCCAAGCAAAAAAATCAAATAAAAGGGCCCTGACAGCCCCAAAAAGGAAATGCCCGATTGTCTCCAGGCAGTCTGATCCCCTGAGTGACAGGAGCGAGATATTTTTTTTATTATTATTATTATTTTTTTTTACAGAGTTAGAGAAAGTTTCTGTTGTTGGACATTTCCACTTAGGGGTGCACTCACTTTTGTTGCCAAGGTTTAGACATTAAAGGCCGTGTGTTGAGTTATATTTGAGGGGACAGTAAAGTTACTCTGTTATACAGGCCGTACACTCACTGCGTTACATTGTAGTAGAGTCATTTCGTCAGTGTTATCACGTGAGAAGATATAATAAAATATTTACAAAAATGTGAGGGGTGGACTCCCTTTTGGGAGGTATTCTATATATTTATGGATTCTGAGTATGCAGCTGCTTAGCACAGCACAATATAATAGTAATAACTGTACCGCTACGGGAACAGCTGCGCCGAAGATGAAAAAAACGAGGATGATTACCGCAGTCTATAAAACACAGAAGATATGACACATTAGAGAATATTTAACCTTACTCAAGCGCTCTTTTGAAAAAACTGACTCATATTAGATAGTATACATGAAACCAGAGATCTCTTTAACATCTTTTTGAAATTCTGAACAAAAATTCTGATGGTGCAATAAGATTACTAGAAAAACCTCCTGTTCATAGAAACATAAAATCGGTTGGTAGACAGGAACCATCTAGCCTGCCTATTATTTCTGCTGACAGGGAAAAGAAAAAATGTCGGTGCGCTAAGCTAGTCACAGGCTCAAATAATACGTGTGTAATACGAGGCCTACCAAACAGGTGTAAGCATGCAGCAAGAAACAGTGTATTGGCTGTACAATGTATACAAAAAAACAAAAACTGTCTGCGCTTCTTACCCTAATAAAGTTGGCAACAAATATATAAACATAATATAAATGAGAGTTTTTGGTTATATGAATTGGCCAAAGCATAATTAAGCTCACCCGCCACGTCAAGGCACACTCTCAATAGGGTGAGAACCGACTCTCACCTCCTATATAGTGGGCACACAAAGCAGTTTATACTGCTACCAAAACCTTATTAATGTGTTGGGGGAGGTGCAATTAAACCTCCTCCCCATTAACCCCTGGACAGCAAGCTGCAACCAGACTGATGAGGAGCCAACAACCTCAAATATGTGCAAACAGGGAAAAGAAAAAGTGTCGGTGCGCTAAGCTAGTCACAGGCTCAAATAATACAAGTGTTTAATACGAGGCCTACCAAACAGGTGTTTTTTGTATTATTTCTGCTGTAAAGTCTCAACCATTCATCAGTCCATGGCAACTGTTCAGTAAGGAAGTAGGCCATCAACAATACTTTAAGCCAATATTACCTATGGGTACTTAAACCGTAAAGATTTTAATTTGGCGGTCACTAGTTCCCAAAGCCATCAAGACTTGGCAGCTATACCCAGATACATATACCCAGAACCACAGGACTGGGGTTGTTAGAAGTCCTGCCAAGAGTCTACATGATTCTGGATACTCCATGCCGGCCAAAAAGGAAGCAGAAACCTGAGCAATCCCTATCTGTAAACATGTCTGCCCAAAAGCAGGGTCATATGTCCTATAAGTGTATGCGTGTATCTATGTGCTGTCCTTTGTGTGTTTCATGTATGTTTGATGGCTGAAATAAAGAATATATATATATAATAAATAAAGAATATTTATATTAATATTTACCTCACTCACTTCTTTCCCACAGCCCAACGCCCAGGTATTACAGACATCTCTTGGCTTTTATTTTTACCGTTAATGAGATTAACAATAATCCTTTTTTTTTACGCAACCTGACTCTGGGATACCATGCGCTCGATTCCTGCGGAGATGTGAATAAGGCCATAGAAAATGTGTTACGGATATTATCCGGACCCTCTAGGACTGTCCCCAATTACTCCTGCAGGAGTCACGGCAAACTGGCTGGGGTTATTGGAGATCTGTCTTCAGAAACATCCTTACATATCGCCAATATACTGAGCCTGTACGATTACCCACAGGTAGGAGATCTTTTATATTTTAATAAGAAAAAAAGCAGACTAGATGGGCCAACTGCACCTTTTCTGCCATTATTAGTTACATAAATGCAACAATCAGCCATAACATTCTGCGCGCTGACAGGTGGAGGCAATAACACGGATAATCTCGTTATCATGGCGCCTGTCAGTGGGGGGATATATTACGCAGCAAGTGAACATTTCATCCTCAAAGTTAATATGTTAGAACCAGGAAAAATGGGCAAGTGTAAGTATCTGAGCGTCATGGGGCCGAAGTGTGACGACTGGGTCAGATCACCTCCAAAACTGAAGCTCTTGTGGGGTGTTCCTGGTCTGCAGGGGTCAGTACCTATCAACGGGCACGTGAGCATAAGTACTGGACCACAGAGCAATGGAAGAAGGTGGCCTGGTCTGATGCATCATCTTTTCTTTTACATCATGTGGATGGCCGGGTCCGTTGTTTACCTGGAGAACACACTGCACCGGAACGCGTTCATGAGGGCCGCACCTCGCAACTTACAGGACTTAAAGGATCTGCTGCTAACGTCTTGGTGCCGGATCCCACAGCACACCTTCAGACCTTTGGGGAGTAGTTGGTGCAGTGTTGGGATCAGCACACATGGTATTGAGGTAGCTAAGCTGTTCCCACTTGGAACAGGTCAATTCAGTAAAATGTGAGTGCATGTATTCTGGCAGATAGCTATAAACTTACAAGTGGAACTAATGCTAAACGTTCAAACACGTTAACTTGCTGCTAATTAGAAGAAGTTCAGCAAAGGGAGCAGGTTTTCCCATTCAGAAGTCAAGCAACGTCTTCTGGGTCTTAGAGATGAAATCTGGCGATAGACTAATGGGCATAAGCATTACGACCAGCTGATCTAGGCTGATGAGGCAGCTGTATAGGTTTCTTGGAACGTACACGCTTTCGAAAAGTAAAATATGTCCTGGGCCGCGAGGCGTACATTATCAATATAATCTATAAGGGTCATCCTCATATCCTGCTGCCTCAGCACCCCCCAGTTATCTTTCTCAGGAGACACAGGAAGAGCTCTGTGGCCAGTGCATGGAGTTCCCAGATCTAAGGTTGGGGATAGAGCTAGTAGACGGGTAGGCAGCGGGCCCTGGTAGAAGATTTCCGGCGCTCAGCATTACAAGCTGGCACCGAGACCGAACAGGGAGACTCGCCGCAGGACTGCTGAAAGGTAAGTACAAGGGGGGGGGCTTTAGGGACAGAGGGAGAGGAAGGGTAGATAAGGGGGGGGGGCGGCATTTTGCCTTGGGCCGGCCCTGGGCGTTAGAACGGTGGATTCAGGGTAAACAGCCAAAGATAAAGGCCGATCCAGCCATTTCCAGGTGACGGAAGAAAGCCTCTCCCATAGCACCAGACGGACCTCTTGAGAGATGGAGTCCAGAGAGTACAGATTCAACCAAAAACCTCGGACCCTGTTGCCTATGCTCTAGAGATCAGTAAAAAACATATATATATATATATATATATATATATATATATATATATATATATACCATTACATTTTTCTGAGGGAAAAACAAGCCTTCTGGCTTGTCTGGTGTCTGTAGATGAGTGCTTAACCCCTTCAATCCCAGGGGTTTTTGGTACCTCAAGTCCCAGAGCAATTTTGCCATTTTTGCGGTATGTCGGTTCAGCGATTATTCTCTTTTCCTGTGAATAGAGTACCCATGTAAACTATATATTGTTTTTTCAAGGAGAGACAGAGCTTTCTTTTGATACCATAGTTGGATGATGAGCTAAAAATTTAGAATGAGAAATTTGATAAAAAAAAACTAGCAAAACTTAGAAAAAAAACACCTATTTTTTTTATTTTGCCTCTGAATCCTCACAAAATTAGGTAAAGTGATAGAAAATCCCCTCCAAGTTTATCAATTCAGGTGTCCTGATTTCAGAAATACCTAATTTATATAGATTTTCCATACTTTCCCCGCACTTATAGAGAACATACTATAAGATGTACATTATTTGTAGAATTTTATGCTTAAGGCTTAACGGGTTTGGGGGCTGTGAACGGGGGGAGGAGGGGTTATACTGGGTAGATGTTGTGTTAGGGCAATGGGATGTAAGGCTTTTTTTCTTTTTTATTATTATCATTTTCATATATTTATTTTTTGTATTTTTTTTTATAAAACTCTTGAACATGTTATTAATGCCAGTGATGTCACAATGACATCACTAAGCTCACTTTATTGTTTTTTTTTAATTATTATTTATTGTATTATTTTAGTGATTTTTTTTTATTTATTTTTTTAAATCACTAACCTTTTTTTTCTCAGTTTCGTTTTTCAGCATGGGTGGAGGGTGAGAGACCTGGTTTATTACTCTCCTCCCTGCGATCCCCTTGCACCGATCACACCGTCATCTCTATGCAAGTCCCCACAGACTTGCATAGAGATCACAGTGTCTGTGCCTCATCAGAGGACAGGATATCCCCTGCAGGGTCTGGACAGACTCTGCAGGGGATATCCTGTCCTCCGATGACCTTCTGGGTGACATCAGCAGTGACGCGACCCAGAAGGGAATGCCCAATCAGGCGATAGGCGTTTAAAAATGTAACCGTTTTCCGGCTTTCGTGCTGGAAGCTGTTACATCAGATCGGGCAGCAGAAAGCCGGCGTTGCTGGCTTCTGCTGTCAGGGTGGAGTCCAGGCTGTCAAACTAAGGCTCTCCTCACTTATCACCTCTTCCTTTTCCCATCTACAAGATTTCACTCGGGCTACCCCATATCTCTGGAATCTACTCCCACCGAAGCTTTCACCCTCCCAACATTCAAGAAACATCTCTAGAGATATGGGAGCAACAAGTGAAATCTTGTAGATGGGAAAATGAAGAGGTGATAAGTGAGGAGGAGAGCCTTAGCCCATGGAAAAATGTATAGATCAAGTAGGAGAGTATTTGGTTATGAGGGCAGAAATGTATGGAGGAGCAGTGTTATGGAGGAGCAGTGTTATGGGGGGGGGCAGTGTTATGGAGGGCCTTAGTACCAGAATTTTAAATCTAATTCTAAAGGTAATTGGGAGCCAGTGGAGGGTTTCACAGAGTGGGGGAGGAGGAGAGGAGCGGCGTGCAAGGAAGATAAGTCTAGCAGCAGCATTTAGGACGGACTGCAGAGAGGTCATGCCCCGTTCTGTAGATTCTGCTCCATGGGCTCACTATACATTCTATACATCTCACTGGCATCTACTCACCTGTTTTTATTTCTATGGTTCCAGATCAGCTACGGAGCGACAGATCCTCTTCTAACAAACAAACAATTATACCGGTCTTTTTTCCAGACCCTTCCGAGTGACCAGGTTCAGTTTGATGCCATTGTAAAACTTCTCAAACATTTTGGGTGGAACTGGGTCGGTATCCTCGCTTCAGATGATGATGTCGGAGAGAGACAGACTCTGGAACTGAAAAACTTGGGTGAAAGACAAGGTGTATGCTTTGAGTTCACACTAAAGATGCCTCCGCCACGTCTCCAAGACAGAATAAAAGTAATAGAGAGACAAAAAGTTATCCTTAAGAAAGCGACCTCCAAGATCATTATACTTACTGGGACAGTTTATGGGGAAGGTCTATATTTGTATCTAAAAGAATATCCTATCTTTCAAACCAGGATTTACATTATGCCTGCAAGTTGGAATTTAATCTTACATATGGATAAAAGTCACCAATTTCCTTTTGATGGAGGTTTAGCATTTGCTCGTCCTACTTGTTACAACCAACAACTTCAGAGTTTTCTAGAGAATATCAGTCCATCAAATCGACCCAATGACATTTTATTGGAATACATACGTTTATTTTATTTCAGATGTTTAACTTCAGACTCTGGTTGGAATAAGTTCATGGCAAGAATTGGGAAAACATCATTAATAAACTGCAGCAGGACGGATACAATCACTAGACTTAGCATGCAGTATTATAACACTAAGACATTTCACACTACATGCCATGTGCTTCAATCCGTCTTTGCTATGATTTGGCCTCTCCATTTACTGCTGTTTTACATTTCAGAGAAATTAAAGAGGAATGATAAAACATTATATAAAACTAACTATCGGGTAATGGCATTCAAGCAAAAAATATATGACCAAAAGTATGTGGACACCTGACTCTTATACTTATATCAGCTTGTTGGGCATCCCATTACAAAACCATGGCCATCAATATGGAGTTGCCCCCCCCCTTCACTATTCTGTGAAGGCTTTCCACAAATTTTTTGAGTGTTTTGTTTGAATTTTGCATCCATTCAGCCAAAAGAGCATTTTTGACGTTAGCCACAGATGTTGAACTAGAAGTTCTGACTCACAGTCATCATTGCAATAGTCCAACAGTCTGCGTTATGGTTAAGGTCAGGGCTCTAGGCAACCACTCGAGTGCTTTCACACCAAACTGGTCAAGCCATATCTTTATGGAGCTTGCTTTGTGCACAGGAACACAGTCATGTTAAAAGGGCTTTTCCCAAACTGGGGCCACAAAGTTGGTAGTATACAATGGAGGTCTCAAATGTTTTGCATGCTGTAGCATTAATACCGTATTTGCTCGATTAAAAGACGAGCAAATGTTCTGAAAAATATCCATCATTTTATATTTGAGGTCATCGTCTAATCAGACCTCAAATAGAGGTCTGACTACAAGACTAAGATCCCCCGCAGCGCTGCAGGGGACCCTGATCCGCCTCTCTGGCAGCCGGTGAATGTTTGCATATCCTTTTTTTAATTATAGTTTTTATTAAATATGAAAAATAATTTTTCATAAATTAATATTAAAATTTTGGGGGGTCATCTTATAATGAGGGTCATCTTATAATTGAGCAAATACGGTATTACCATTCAATGCAACTAAAGGTCCAACCTTGAAAAACAGCTCCAGACCATTATTCCTCACCCACCAAAGTTTGCAGCAGGTATTAGGCACTCTCCGGTTCTACGGATCAACACCTGAATCCTCCGGGTCGCAGGGGCGGGGTCTTGACACACACCCCTCCCCACCAATTGTCCCTTTAAATTGAGGCTTTTCCCGCGATGTCTGCGGGATAGCCCAACGGCGTCAGTGGGCGGTCATCTCCGCATCCTGCAAGGGAATGCTCCAGGTAGCCAGAGCTCAGAAGTTCCCAGGTATGATAATAAGTACAGTGCTCATATATTATGACCAGGATAAAATCAGGGAATGGCCCAACGTCAGTACAGACGCTCACCAACGTCATCAGGACCACCCACGAACGTCACAGGACCACCCACCAATGTCAAGGGAAGGCTCTGGGTAGCCGGAGCTCAGAAGTTCCCAGGTATGATAATAAGTACAGTGCTCATATATTATGACCAGGATAAAATGGCCCAACGTCAGTGGAGATGCCCACCAACGTCACAGGACTGCCCACCGACGTCAAGGGAAGGCTCTGGGTAGCCGGAGCTCAGAAGTTCCCAGGTATGTTGATTCATTACTCCAGAGAACCCATTTCCACTGCTCCAGAGCCCAGTAGAGGTGGCTTTATACCACTGTAGTGCACAGTTGGCATTGCGCATGGTGATCTTTGATTTGTGTACAGACTGCTTGCCTATAGAAACCCATTTCATGAAGCTCCTGAGACACAGTGCCTGCGCTGATGTTGCTTCCGGAGGCAGTTTGGAGCTCTGTGAGTATGCGTGGTCTTCACAATAATAGCTCTTACAGCGGATTGGAGCGGATCTAGCAGGGCAGAAATATCACAAACTGACTTGTGGCAAAGGCGGCATCCCCTGACAGGGTCTTGTGTTAAAGGTTCTGAGCTCTTTAGTATTACCGTTGGAGACGGCTGCCTATGGGCTGGGTTTTATACGCCTGTTAGGAACGGGTGCAGCTGAAACACCTAAACTCAATAAGTAGGAGGGGGCCTCATACGTTTGGTCATATAGCGTGTATATTTTCTTTAGATTTTAGATTTTCTACTGTATTCTAAAATCATTTGATCCCATCACAGGGTTTGAACAGCACTATGATTTATTTAGAAATGCCTGTTCCTGGGAATGGTTTGCACCAATAAACAGGAAACTGCATCATAGAACATTGAATGTGACGGCAGATAAGATTCGGCTAGTTTAAATTCCCTCACTGTATTAGCCTCCATCACTGCTGCTGGGAGACTGTTCCATTTATCTACTAGATAAAGTAGAACTTTACATCTAAGCCTCTTGTTTGAACATTACTCCTCCTTTTAAATCAGCCTCCTGTATTTTGTTAAATCTCTTAAAGTAATTAAATGTTTCTATTGGATCTCCTCTTCTGTCCTCCAAGCCGGACCTATTAAGATCCTTTAATCTTTCCTGATTATTTCTGTCCTGCAGACCACTTTCCATTTTTGTAGCTCCTCTGAACTCTCTCCAATGTGTCGATATCCTTCTGGGGATGGGGTCTCCAGAACTGTACTCATTACCCTAGGTGAGACCTGACCACAGATCTATATAAGTGGCATAATCATATCCCCTTCCTGCCACTAATGCCTCTCCCCGTGCAACCCTGCATTCTTCTAACATTAAACTGCAGCTGCTGCTCTCCCCCATTCTTCTAACATTAAACTGCAGCCGCCACGCTCTCCTCCATTCTTCTAACATTAAACTGCAGCCGCCGCGCTCTCCCCCATTCTTCTAACATTAAACAGCAATCACGGCGCTCTCCCCCATTCTTCTTACATTAAACTGCAGCCACCGAGATCTCCCCCATTCTTCTAACATTAAACTGCAGCCGCCGCGCTCTCCCCCATTCTTCTAACATTAAACTGCAGCTGCCGCTCTCTCCCCCATTCTTCTGATTTACTTAAATTCGCCATTTGAGTTGTTCCACCTGGAATGTCTACCTTGTCGCAGACCTTTGTATCATCTGAAAAAAGATATATCTGACCAAATAAAAATGTGAAAGTACAGGTCCAATGCTGACCCACAAGTACCCCACTAGTGACAAGTCCTTCCTCTGAATATAACCCACTAACTACAACCTTCTGCCTCTATTCACTCAACCATTGGCTTATCCATTCAACTATTCTGGCATCCAAACTCAAAGACTGCAATTTATTTCTAAGTCTTCTATGAGTGACGGTGTCAGACGCTTTACTAAAATCTATATAGGTGACTTCAATTGCACCTCCTGTTTTGTTTGACAAACTCTTCCTCTGGTAACCCCTGCTATTTCTGATCATGCAAACCATTTACTTTTTTTTGACCACCACACCCCCCAAACAAAGAGATCTATGATCATAGAGAATACCTTCTATTGGGCTGACATAGAAAAATATGGAGGATCACATAGCCTTTAAAGATCTCAGAGGTCTCTTTTTCTAAGCCATTGGCATTAATGTCAGGAAGAGGGTGATGGTTTTTCCACATTAGGTGAGGTCTGACCAGAGATCTCCAGAATTGTATAGAGTCTCTTTCTCTCCCTCACTTCCTCACGCTCTATTGTGTGAAATCTTGATATAAATATTGCAATGTCATCAAGCTGCTGAAACCCCCTCATATGTGCATATTCATTATTTTAGATACTGTTGAGAAGAATTGAATTCCGTGGTGCCAGTAATATGAAAATGAGCTTCAATGAGAAGGGAGAGTTGGAGAGTTTCTATGAAATAAGGAATTACGTGCAATATCCCAATAAAAGCATCTTAGACGAACGTGTCGGGCACTTCAAAGTATCAGCTCCAGAAGGAGAACAATTATTCCTCAATCACAGCCTCATAAGATGGAAAAACCACTCACGGGAGGTCAGTGACATATATGTGACGTATTACCCCGACAAACATCAGAAACAACTGTTCCAAATAACATATAACTCACCCTGTGTATATTACACTCGAGAGTTTCTTGCACCAATAGGCATCCATTTCTCTTAGGCCTTGTCTGCAGCAAAGAACCTGGTGTCTTGCCATAAATTCATTCAGGTTCAGCCTCAGTGACCATTGGCTGTGCCTCCCCTATGATATGGAATTTAGGGCGATGGTCTTCTATGCTGGGCTTGGGTCATCTTGAGGACACAATGAGATCTGTCAATCTTAACAGATGTACGTTAAGAGTATATGTGTGTGTGTGTGTGTGTGTGTCATACTAAGGGCTAGGCCTGGGACGTCTCTCTGTGACACTGGAAGGGCGGAACATCTCACCAGGGGAAAAAATTTACTGTTGTTTAAAAAATTAGCAAACCTCTGAGAACATCACAGAAAATCATCAACAAACTCAACAAGGACATTGAGGTTCCCGCAGATGACCTATATGGGTTTTGTATAATTTGTTTTTTCTGCGTTTCTCCTTGATTTATTTTTTACAAACTGTGTCGTATGCTGTGTGTCTAAATTGTTATCACCTTTGCTCATATTTTTGTACATAAGCACAGTGACATTCGTCAGATTAAACCACATATTATTCCAGTTTCTGTCTCTGTGCTCTAACCGAACTCTACCTTCCGAGACATTTTTGATCGGTTCAGTGCGGTGCTGGGCTTACTGAAGTATCCATAAACTGTAGTCAGCTTAAAACATAACTTGGTGGTGGCAGCATATTACCAGTCTGGTGTGGTTTTTGTGGTGTGTTTAATGGTTAAGTGAGTGATCAGAGGGCTGGTATCGTTAATGTGTCTGGTTATCCGTTAGCTAGCTGTGACACCTGGATTCTCATCTCTGTCCAGTAAAGACCAAGACGGTAGAAAAGGAGTCAGATGCCTGAAAAAATCCCTGAATCCCCTGTGGACGTACCGGTACGTCCAGCCCTTCTTGCAGCTGCAGGGACACATCCCTGCTGCTGCACGGGAGATCAGGCTGTCGTTTGACAGCCTGGACTCCCCCCTGACAGCTGTCTGATCTGATGTAACAGCTTCTGGCATGAAAGCCGGAAAGCTGTTACATTTTAAACTGCCCGATTGCGCGATCGGGCATTCCCTTCCAGGTTGCATCACTGCTGATGTAACCCGGAAGTTCATCGGAGGGCAGGATATCCCCTGCAGGCACAGACGCTGCAATCTCTATGCATGTCTGTGAGGACCTGCATAGAGATCACAGTGTGATCGGTGCAGGGGGATCACGGGGAGGGGAGTGAGAAACCATGTCTCTCACCCTCCTCCCATGCTGAAAGAGGGAAAAAAAAAAGGTTATTCATTTAAAAAATAATAATAGAAAAATCATTAAAATAATAATATAAATAATAAAAAATAATAAAGTGAGCTAAGTGATGTCATTGTGACATCACTGGCATTAATAACACGTCCAGGAGGTCCCTAAGAGGACCTCTAACCATTTTTTTAAAAAAAATATATAAAAAATACCCCAAAAATACAAAAAAATAAAATAAAAAATTAATATATATAAAAAAGATAATAATAATAAAAAAAATTAAAGAAACCTTACATCCCATTGCCCTAGCATAACATCTACCCAGTATAACCCTCCTGCCCTGTTCACAACCCCTAAACCCGTTAAGCCATAGGCATAAAAATTATACAAACAATTTACACCTTATAGTATGTTCCCTGGTGCTAGGAAAGTAAAAAAAATCTATATAAAATTAGGTATTTCTGAAATCAGGACACCTGAATTGATAAACTTGGAGGGGATTTTCCATCACTTGACCTAATTTTGTGAGGGTTCAGAGGGGAAATGTAAAAAGAAAATTGGGTGTATTTTTTCTAATTTTTGCTAGTTTTTACTAAATTTCTAATTCTAAATTTTCAGCTAATCATCCAACTATGGTATCAAAAGAATGCTCTATCTCTCTATCTAAAACAATATATAGTTTACATGGGTACACTATTCACAGGAACAGAGAATAATCGCTAAACTGACATACCGCAAAAATGGCAAAATTGCTCTAGGACTAGAGGTACCAAAAACCCCTGGGATTGAAGGGGTTAAAAGTTAATTTGATTCAAAGTAAAAAGTAAAGCATAACGATCGCTTAAAAACTGGAAAATGGCCCCTTGTATGGGCGGATGATATCGGCTCCCTGGACGGACAGGGGAGTTTGATCATAAATAAATAACTAAGCTGTCAATAAAAACATGTTTTCATTATTGGGAGCTTAAATATGTGTCTTTGTGTAAGACTCATTCTGTTGACCGTCCAACATAAAGCTGAGTTTAGGCCTGAATGAATGGTGTCAAATTTTAGCATGAGTTTATACTCCAATATCTTCTTTTCTTTCCCATTAATTTGGTGACCGGGGCTGCTACCACAAGGGTACAGCATGGACTTGGCCCAGCCAAGCAGGGGCCCGGCTTTTCTGCTTTCATACAGCAGGAGAAGCATAAGGCAGGATGATGGAAAAAAAGCATGTGCAACAGAGGATCATAAGGTTTGCTTAGGAGAGGATGATGGGTGGAACATGGGCAGAGTAATGGCCAATGACACTTGCACTTTCTTCTCACATTTCCTCCAATCCTGATTTCTTGGTTTTAAGATTCCTCGCTCTCGATGTTCTGAAGACTGTCCTCCTGGCTATAGACGAGTCTGGCACAAAGGAAAGCACACCTGCTGCTTCGACTGTGTCCCGTGCTCCGAAGGAGAGATCTCCAACACAACAGGTGCATAGCAATGTTTTACACACCGCAGAGTTTATTGAGGGGGGATCTGCGCCATCTGTAACCTTTGCCCATGATGGTTTAATGAAAGGTCATAAATCACATTAGAAAACCCGGCTTGGACATACAATGTGTTGAAAATATGGCTTTTGGAGTAGGGATGCACGGAAATGAAAATTCAGGACCGAAACCGAAAATACAGGATGCACTTGGCCGAAACCAAAAAATGACTCCGATCCCCATCTTTAAAAAAAATATTAAAAAAATAACCACACTTTATTAAAAGTAAGTCACACGCCAAAATTGGGAAAAAAAATCAATAACAATATTAATATCTTGCTAACAGCAATCACACTCCTATCATGCCCAGGCAACCAGTGCATGCTGGGCATGAAAGGAGTGTGATTGCTGTGAGCAATCATATATACTTAATAAAGCAATCACACTCCTATCATGCACAAGCAGCCAATATATGCTGAAACCTGGCTAGCTGCCTCCCTTGTGTATTGATGCTGCCAGCCCAGATAAAATGCTGCCCTGCAGGAGGGAGTCTGCACATAACTTACAGCCTTCTTGTGCCCTGCCTGTGGATGCACTTACACATCCATGCTATCACACATATATTACTCATTTGCAAACATTCATTACCTCAATCACGCATACTCATTCATAAACCCTACTCCACCCCCTTACCTGAACTGCAGATTTCCCTGTGCTGTCACAGACTTTCGCAGGGGCCACTGCATTCCTCTGCAAACAACTTCTCTCCTGATCTGCCCAGGGGAAGCAGGAACGGAGCACAGTCATGTGACGTGAGTAAATTCACGTGACTCTTCTGGGTTTCTGCTTCCCCTAAGCGGAACAAGAGACGCTGCACTGGGCGGCAACACACAGGTAAGCAGCAGAGCTGATGCAGATGATTATTTTAGGCCGTTTTTCTTTTACTTCAACAATTTGCCGATAATGCCATTTTATGTCATTTTTCTTTTATTTCGGCAATATGTTTCTGTGCATTGCTAGTTTACTGGTAAAACTTTTTTCCTATAGGGTCGTCTTATATTCAGGCTTTTTCTTTTTTTCATAAATTAATATTCAGATTTTGGGGGGTCGTCTTATAATCAAGCAAATACGGTATATGTGATGCAGGTAGCACTACCCTTGTAGTAATTAAGGTAGTAATACCTTATATTAATTGGCTAATGGGACAAGCTCTCATTCCTATGGATGGCTTTTACCTTTGCTGGTTCAGCATCGAGCAAGTTTGACAGGAACCCAACAGTAGACCTCATCTGCTGTGGAACTCACTATAGACGTGTTGGTGAGTAACCCTAACTTAGTGAGCTCTCCAGACAGTCAACAAAACACAGTCACAGCTTAATTGGGATGGGTTCAGTCTCCTAATAGGAAAAGAGAGGATTTTACTAAAGGAAGTTACAGTAACGGGGACGTATTATCCATGGCATCACATGGTCCACAACTGGCTTCATTTATAGAAACTGTTTATGTTTTAGTAAAATGTTAAAATATCTTATAGATGGAGAATCTTGCCAGAAATGTCCTGAAAACCAACATCCTAATGAGAAGAAGGATAAATGCGTTCCAAAACCCATTGAATTCTTGTCCTACAAAGAAGATTCAGTTGCATCTGTATTTGGCTCTATATCAGTTTTCATGTCTGTCGTAGCCTCCATTATTTTGGGGATATTTATTTTATACCAGGACACCCCCATTGTCAAAGCTAATAATCAGAACCTCAGCTTCCTCCTCCTGGTCTGCCTCATCCTGAGCTTCCTCTGTGTGTTTCTGTTCCTCGGTCGTCCTGTGGATATAACCTGCATGCTGCGGAAAACTGGTTTTGGGATCCTCTTCTCATTAGCGGTGTCTTCACTGTTGGCCAAGACCATCATGGTCTGCATCGCTTTCAAAGCCACCAAACCCGGCAGCACTTGGAAGAAATGGATGGGGGTCAAAATACCCAACTATGTGGTGTTTGTCTGCTCATTTATTCAGGTTGTCATTTGCATCTGCTGGTTGTCAATTTCTCCTCCGTACCAGGAAATGAACACTCACTCCTACCCTGGAAAGATCGTTATTCAGTGTAATGAGGGGTCAGTAGTTGCCTTTTACGCTGTTCTGGGGTACATGGGCTTCCTGGCCGCTGTGAGTTTCGTTGTCGCTTTCCTGGCCAGGAAATTACCGGACAGTTTTAATGAAGCCAAGTACATCACCTTCAGCATGCTGGTTTTCTGCAATGTCTGGGTCACTTTTATCCCGGCTTATATGAGCGTCATGGGCAAAAACACTGTGATTGTAGAGATTTTTGCTATATTAGCTTCCAGCGCTGGAATTCTGTGCTGTATATTTTTTCCAAAATGTTATATAATTTTGGTGAAACCGACCATGAACACAAAGAGACATTTACTAAAAGCGGGTTCTTAGAATGGGGAATGTGCCTGATATTGTCAAGGTCAATAACCAGGAAATATATGGGATATATGGCCGCTGGGTGGGAGGAGCTGCTCTGACTCTGAATCGCTTCTTAAGCATAAACTGTGTTGCTGACATTCCTTGGATATCGAGGCATATCAGCAACACTACCCCCCTACCCCGATAGCCTTGTGATCGCTCCGAAGAGCAACCACAAGTGCCATCCTGTAAATGACGTTGCCGTCATTCACAGGATGGCATTAACAATAGAGAATGAGTTCACAGAAAATGAGTTCTTGAGAACTCTCGAGCTCCTCCTGCAGGTTGAATGCAGGTACTGCATCCAACCATGCAAGGTCAATGGAGCCCAGCTCACTAATCAGAGTGATTAGTAAAAAAAATGAAATTAAAAATTATTGCTCAAAACTGTTAATTTTTTTTTTTAAATATGGTAACATGTAAAAATCCCCACTGTCACCAAAGACAAAAAAAGTTTTTAATAAGCAAGTCCTACAATTCTTTATCTTCACAAAAATTCCAGCACGGAAAGAGTTAAAATATTGGCATTACAAATGCCCATAGGGTGTCTAGTTGTATGAAATGTATGATTTGATGGGTAAATTGAATTGGCCGGGATCAAAGATGTCCCAAATATGGGTCATGGGGCAGTAGGACCAGATGTCTAAATGGCATAAAAATACACACCTCACAAAGGCGGCCCAGTGGGGTATCACTGCGCTCAGGAGATGTTACTGAACACATATTGGGGTGTTGTTTGACACGGACATATACCAGGACGTGTGTGAAAAAATACCAAAAAAATTACTACCATAAAGTTTCACAAAGGCTGGTGGTAAAATCAGTGCATGGAAAGGGTTAAAATATCAGCATTTCAAATACCTTGGGGTGTCTAGTTTTTGATCTGAATTTCATTGGCCGGCTTCAAAGATCCCCGAAATGGCACATGGGGGGGCAGAATTACCAGATTTGAAAAAAATGTTTTTGAAATAGCAAAACGCTACCTGTACTTATTGCCCCATAACGTGCAGAAAAAAAACAAAAAACATAAAAACATTTCTAAACTCAGGACGAATAATCTATAATATGTGTGGAAGCACGAAATGATAAAGAAGAAAATCACAGCTAAAAAGCAACACTGAAAAATGTTAAAAGAGCCATTGTCCCACAATATACAGTAATAACCCCTATTGTCCTTAAGGGGTTAAATAAATGTCAAGATTATTATTAATTATCTTTTATTTATATAGCGCCAACAATTTAAGCAGCTCTTAGGATCAGGAGGGAATGTGATGCTCGGGGAAGGCAAGGGTATCAAATTAAAATCTGCAAAAACAGGTAATTTTTATGTAAAATTGCATCTTTTAGATATGTAGGAAGCATGTCTTCTTGCTCGTCTTCGGGGAAAAAATCTTCGTATTCCGTGAATATTCACCTGTTCCTGTCTTCTCTTCGGGCGAATATTCGTGGACATTCTTCGTGTTCAGTTTTTCTTCGTTTTTTCCGGTTAAGGGGTTAATACGGGGTTAACGCGTACCGCAGCAGCTCTGGCGCCAGGAGTTTAAATATCCATATGAGCAACTCTATTGGTCGTCAGCAGGGGGCTCGTCTGCCAATGGTTGATGGCAGACGAGCCCCCTGCTGGCGACCAATAGGGTTGCTCGTACAGACTGTTAAACTCCTGTTGCCGTAACTTCTCCGGCAGATACCATTGGTCTCCCTGTTCTCTCAGTTAAATGTCCGTACGAACGACCAATAAAGTCGTTCGTACGGACATTTAACTGATAGAACAGGGAGACCAGTGGGATCTGCTGGGTAAGTTGCAGCGTTCGGGTTTTAAAAGTCTGTACGAGCGACCAACATAGAACAGGAAGACCAGTGGGATCTGCCAGACAAGTTGCTTCATTAGGGGTTAACTTTTTAAAGTCTGTACGTGCGAGTGAGCCTATTGGTCGCTTGCACGGCCCTTTAACCTATGCATTTCTGCTCCCGTTAACCCCTTCGATGCTGCGTTAGATAACGCAGATAGGCGACCAATAGGCTCATTCGCACTGCCCTGTAACCCGTGACGGCGAACCTGCGGATTTCCACTTCCGTGAACTGCTGCGATGCCGCGATGCCAAGGTAAGTTAGAAGGGGAAGGGACCGGGGAGAGTGGTAGACGAAGACGATCACGAAGATCTTCGCAGTGTGTGTCTTGGTCTTCGCCTACGTTTTACCGCCGCTGTCTTCTATTCGGCGTGTCTTCGGAACCAAAACGCACTCTTCGTGTTCGTTTTCATGTTCGCCCGAAGACGAATGCACAAGTCTAGTAGGAAGGGAGGAGTGGAATAAATGTGTATCCCCTTGAGTGTCAATTTCCCACAGGAAAAAAATGGTTGCACTCCAGAGATATTTAGACTCCTTTTCATTGAGTCAGTTTGGCTAAGGTCACCCTCCGACAGCTTCAGATAAACGTCTTAAACGTCGGGTGTTCTTGCATAGGCAGTCTTTGGCGAGTCATGTCCTCGCTATACAATAATTATTAGGTGTGTGCATTATGAATAACAGATTTACCGAACATTGGTAAATTAGACAATTCGTACGAAAATGAGGCCAGATTATTATTATTATTGTTATTAGAGGGTATCATATGCCATAGTGTAATATGAGCAGCTTTATTCATTACAGGTAAAGAGCTGAGCTTTAGCCGCGAGGAACAGATGGTTAACAGCAAAGTTCGGTCTCCATTCCCAGAGGGAACGGCTGAAGCTTTTTTCTCTTCTCCGCTATAAGAAAATAACGATTCTTTCATCATCTGATTCTCCTATAACCGTAATTAAAACGCAGTCCCGGCGCCTCCCCTGTAATTACTGATCTGCCGAGAGACGCGGTTATTCACAGATCTGTTTTTGAAGCCTTAGAAAAGTTATTTGAAAGTCTGAGAAACTTACGAGGAAAAACAACGTGATTTCTAAGCAAATCCACGGAGAACAAACCTCATCGTTTATAGAAATGACATCATCTGTAACTGTAATAAAGTGTTTCATTCATTTCATATCATAATAAAATATCAATCACCTTTTATAAATTGAATTAGATTATTAAGGAAAGTAACATATAATGGAATATATTAAATGTTATGAGTAGTTAACCTCCCTTAAGTAGAAATCCATTATAGCGGAATCTCATATATAATAAAATAATATAAATGTAGAAATGTAGTTTATAATAAAATATTTTTTAGCATTATTAGCACATTAATAACATGAATACATTTCTGTTCCAAATAACATTTTAATGTACTGCTAAATATAATATACAGCCGCTCGCTGGTGCCCGCTGGTTCACTGCTGAGCATGAAATGCCAGCACCGGGACAGAGGTAAAGGCCTCGTGGAGGAGAATGAGGGGCGCCGAGCGGTTGCTAGGCGCCCCTCTCCTCAAAAAAAAAAAAAAAAAAGACGGCTCACTGACCGCTCACTGGCGCGCCCCTTTCAAATGGCGCCCATGACACGAGCCATAGGTGCCATACCTTAGATACGCCTCTGGTGATAAGACAGGACTCATACTACTGAGATAAAACAGGTACTAACCTTATTGAGGAAACAATCACCACCAGCCTCCAAGAGCCTTTCAATTGGCTGGCAGTGAGTTACAATCAGTATGCATCACACCATATGTAAAACATAATATGCAGATCATATGCAAATTAGCTTTTAACAGAAAACCACACCAATTTACACAACCCTGCCATCAGAACCAATAATATTGGTCAAACTGAAGGAAGGAGGGAAACTGGGATTTAGCTAAGATCAAGTGTAGTACCCATATGGCCTTAGGCCATATGAGCCCGAGGTGCTGATTTGCCCTGGCGAAATGCCAGAGTCATGGTGTAGAGATTGCACGCCTCTGTTACCATGAGCGCACAATCTCACTTTGGCGGCCCACTTTGCGTTGCACGCTTTTCCCCTTGACCCTTATGGGCTTGGGGTCAAGCAGAATTTTTTTGAATCTGGCTAGGCCAGAAATGGCAAATATATATATATATATATATACGTAGAAAGTATGTAAGTGGGGTGAGAAAAAACCAGTGCACCCAAAAGAAAATGAGGTAAAATGAATATAAATGAAACAGAAAAAAATATCTGTATATACTTCCTCCTTCAGTCCTTACAGCTGCCACCCAACCACAACACTCTCCAAATGTTGAACAATACCAAAAAAGATCCACTTGGGGGCGCTCATATATGAAAAAAAGAGAGAGAAGAACAACAATGATAGTGTAGACCGTTTAAACCAATCATTCAATATTCAGGTATATTATTGCACTCACAAAGATATTAGGGTTTTCAAGGTTTTTGGATATTTCTTGTATTCCCCGGCATATACTGGAAAAGAGAACCAGAGGCCCAATGGTGCAGTATGTTTTTCTAATGGTAAATATAAGTAATGTATCAGTTGCACTCACATGAGATGTTGCACATCCGACCATGTGCAAATCAGCATGATTATTTCCCAACGGATTCTGAGCTGGTGCTCTTCTTTTCCCTCCGGATCCAATACAGTGCAGATTATATAGAAAAGTAATATTGTAAGGACTTACCTGCCTCTCCGGCTCCGCTCCATGGCTGCTCCCGCAACGCTTCCTCCTCAGGCGGCTTTCCGGGCAGCTAGTACCACCGCTACCCGGTAGGCGTCTTCACCGCATGGCCGACCACGCGGCAAACAGGTACCACAGTCAAAAGTTAATATTGCACGTTACATTTATTACATGCCTTTAAAACCTCGGGTGACCTCTTCATGCAGGACACGCCTCCTCCTCTCCCTATTTAAACCCGGACTTCCTCTTCTGGATCACCCTTGGTTGGTGTATTTTGCTATTTTGCTTGCGCATTGATTGTTACTGACTGCTCCGGTTTGACTTGGCTTGTTGACCTCGTTCCTGTCTCCTGATTCGGCTCCTGATTCCTGCTCGTCTGGTATTGATTCGGCTTGTTGACCTCGTCTCTGGATTCTGATTTGGCTTATCCTGATTACCTGTCTGACCCGGTTGGTTCTCTGACTTTCTGGTTCCTGTTTGGCCTGGCTAACTCTGCCATCTGGGGTCCTACCTCACCATACCATTACATATATTTTTTTATGGGACTAGCCCAAATTCAATAAATAAAATCAATTGAATAAAAATATATAAAAACAATAAAAGTCAATAAAAGTCCATCTGATGACTTATCGAAGATATTTATCGAAGATCTTCGATAAGTCATCAGATGGACGTTTATATTGGACGTTACACCTGTAACGTGCTCTTATAACCTCGGGTGACCTCTACATGCAGGAAACACCTCCATCTCTCCCTATTTAGACCTGGGACTTCCACACTTTAAAACTGCATAGTCTCTATGGTTAGGCAAACATTGGCAGGGGTACAGCATAATTGTTATCATTATATACTGAGGCAGACATTGACAGTGGTACAGCATAACTGTTATTATTATATACTGAGGAAGACATTGACGGGGGTACAGCATAACACCTATCACCACATACTGAGGCAGACATAGATGGTCGTACAGCATAACTGCTATCATTATATACTGAGGCACACATTGACTGTGGTACAGCATAATACCTGTCATTATATACTGAGGCAAACATTGCCAGTGATATAGGATAACTGTTATCATGATATACTGAGGCAAACATTGACTGTGGTACAGCATAACTGTTATCATATACCGAGGCACACACTGACTGTGGCACAGCATAACATCTATCATTATACACTGAGGCAAACATTGACGGTGGTATAAGATAACTGTTATCTTTATATACTGAGGCAAACATTGATGGTGGTACAGGTTAACTGTTATCATTATAGACTGAGGCACGCACCGACAGTGGTACAGCATAACACCTATCACCATACCTGGGAACTTCCCGGCTCCGGCTACCCGGAGCCTTCCCTTGCAGTACGTGGCCAGGACTGCACGCCAACGTCCACTCTCCCTGAATATTTTCCTACCTTTCCTCTGTCACTGTCACTTTTCCTCCTCCTCTTTGTTCTTCCTGTGTCCTGTCCTTCCTGTGCAGTGAGCGCGAAAGACGGCGGTTGTGGCTTCAGTGTCCCAGCGCACAGCCACAGTTGCTATGCGCATTGTTTCTGGAGGCGTGGCACTCTGGAGTGGTGGCACTCCTCAGATGAGCGGCACCCGGGGCAGACCGACCCCCGCCAGCTACGCTATAGGCAGGACGGCCGTATTTAATCCCGCTCGCAGCCGATTAGTTTTGAACTTTGCGGCTGCTTTGAATGTTCGTCTGCCGTCCGGACGGATTCAGGGAGGCCTGGTGGGCAGTTTCCAGCCCGCCCCTGTTCCTGTTTTCTAATTTGGCTCCTGTTATCTTATTGTCTGGTATTCCGCTTTTCTGGTTTTACCCAGCTAGTTCTCAGACCTGCTTCTTGTCTACTCCTGGTTCCTGTTTGCCTGGCTCACTCCGCCAGCCGGGGTCCTACCTTACCTAATCATTACAGTACCAAGGGCCACCATGGATCCCTCGGAGATTGGCCAGAAGATGTCTGCCTGTGAAGCCTGTATTGAAAGTTTAGATCATCACATGTACCAGTTCGCTCAGGCTTTGCAAACACTCCTGGCGAGGACTGATCCATCACGTGGTCCTCCACCTGCGCCTACGGCCACAGCTGTTGCTGTTCCACCGCTGGCTGACCCAAGTCTTCATAACCTCCGTTTGCCTCCTCCTCCCAGATATGGAGGTGTTGTGCATTCCTAAACCAGTGCGCCATTCACTTCGAGATGTCTCCCCACTTGTTCCCATCTGACATAGCCCGTGTTGGATATGTCATCTCCCTACTCACTGACAGGGGTCTGGACTGGGCAACTCCTCTTTGGGAACAAAATTGTCCAGTGGTCAACAATTAAAATGACTTTTTAACCACTTTACGTCAAGGGGTTCTTCCTCACCTAATCATTACAGTAGAGCTTCATAAAATTGGAAGCGGCTATAAGAAAATAGCAAAAGCATTGTAAATGCCCATTTTCACCGTCAGGGCCATAATTAAGGAGTTTCACTCAACTGGAAATGTTTTGAATTAACCTGGAAGAGGTTGCATATCTATATTGCGTCTATATTGTCTCAATGTCTCAAAGGATGGTTCAAGTGGCCAAAAAATCTCCAAGATTCCCAGCTGGAGAATTACAGAAGGTAGTTGCATCTTGGGGTGAGAAAGTCTCCAAAACAACAATCGGACTTCACCTACATGCCCACAGGTTGTCAGGAAGGGTTTCAAGAAAAAAAGCCATGACTATCATGCAAAAACAAACTCAACCTTCTTTAGTTGGCACTACTGGAACTTCACATAGGATCGGGTTTCATATGCAGATGAAACCAAAATAGAGCTTTTCTGACAATAAACACCAGAGGTGGGTTTAGCGCTCACAGAGAGGTAGCCATATGGAAAAGTATCTCATACCCATGATTAAATATGGCGGCGGCTCTTTAATGTTTTGGGGCTGTTTTTCTGCCAGAGGACCTGGACATTGTGTTAGGATACAAGGAATCACGGGCTCTATCAAATATCAACAGATATTAAGTAAATGCCTGACTGCCTTTGTCAGTAAGCTTAAAATGGGCCATGGTTGGATCTTCCATCAGGGCAATGATCCAAAATATACATCAAAATCAACACAAAATGGTTTACTGACCATAAATTCCTACCATGGACATCCCAGTCCCCTGACTGAACCCAGTAGAAAACCTGGAGGTGAACTGAAGAGGAGAGGCCACCACATCGACCTCAAAATGTGAAGGATCTGCGGCCCCTTGCTATGTATTCTCCAACCTTATCAGACATTATACAAAAAAGAACCAGAGCTGTTATCTTGGCAGAGTGATAAGGCACAAAGTATTGACTAATTATTGACTAAAAGGGTACCAATAAAAAAATGGTTTCATTCTTTCCCACCCTTGGGTTGATGATGCAAATCACCCTCTTCTTCTAAAGTCATGATTACTTAGTTGATCCTACATTTCACTTTAAGTTTGCTGCGCCTCTACCTGCTCCCCAACCCCAGAGGTGACGTCCAGAAGCGGCCGGGCAGTTTTCGGCCAATTTGTCAGGGTTTGTACAGGCTTTGTATGGAAATTATCGATAAACCTTTTTATTATTATTTTAACTCCAGTTAAATAGATTGTTTTTAATCCTGGGTTCCTCCGAGCTTAGAGTCTAAAAAAATAATTAAAGTATGAAACTATTCCCAGTACGTACAGTTCTTTTATGGCTTAAACGCATCACCTAAGTCTCCAGACTCCCTTCCAGAGAATATAAAAACGTTCAACTCTGCAAATCAGATTCACTTGCAAAATGCAGGTCTAGTTACGAGACGTCACGCGTCCAACAGACCTGCACCGAGCTCCCCCGGGAGAACATTATTTCATGGAGAAGACCCAGGACTTTCTGACGGGTGGCAGATCCGCTCTGTCTGCGGTGATGTTCTGTCTGTGGTTGCTGTCGGCAGAAGGGGGTTTTCAAACAGTGACACCGGGATGCCGTCTCCCCCTCAGAATTGCTATGTTTGAACCAAAATATGTCCAGGATGGAGACGTTATTATCGGTGGGATCTTTACAGTAAGCATTCAACTTTTCGAGGAGAAAGGGCGTATTGTTATTTGTAAGTAGTTTTCCTATAACTTTTATTCTTAATCTCTAATCTATACATTGTCTGTCTGTAGTCCAGCGTCGGCGTTCTTTGTTCTGGGTGTAGTTTTTTCCGGTTTATCTGTCCGGCACGATATGAAAAAGGTCTCCAAAGAGCATTTGCTTTCAACTTGTAGCCAATCCAAAAAATGTCTAACTCTTTAACCCCCTCCT
Organism: Spea bombifrons; assembly: GCF_027358695.1. Classification (NCBI taxonomy): domain Eukaryota; kingdom Metazoa; phylum Chordata; class Amphibia; order Anura; family Pelobatidae; genus Spea; species Spea bombifrons. Next base: position 827,640 of record NC_071087.1, on the reverse strand, counting down.
GATCCGGACTCTGTAAGTAATTGGCTTTAATCCCTTTTTTTTTTATTTTTGTCTTGCATACTCAGCATTTTCCATATTTTGGTGACTAGTGTATGTTCGGTAGGAGGGGATGAACTTCACAGCACAGTAACGCCTTCTTCTTAAAATATGGAAGTTGCTATCGCACAAAGAGAACGTGTCTAATAATTTAGTGGTCCAAACATATTAGAAGTATAAATATTCATATATATATCTATGTACATGATTACACTAGTTGGGTTTTTGAATCATTTACATTTTTAATTTGTTTTTACATTATTGTAATATTCGCATATTGTACTAAAACCAAGCATATTGGTTGTTGATTACATTTTTGTTTTAGATTTTAATTAACATTTCAAAGAAACCCCTAAAACCGATAAAGGCACGCTGCCAAAACCCTACCAAGTGTGCCAGTAAATGGAGGGACTCCAGCATGCAGCATTCGTCCCAAAATGTGCACAAAACTTTAAATTGTAAAGGGGAAAATCCTCAAAGCCCTAAAATCCTAAAGTTCCTGTTAGATTCATGCTTGTTTCTTACTTAGAAAGGTAAAGGGAGTGAGTTAAAATCTTCAGACAATGTGCATTCAGGGGAAATACAGTTTGTAGGGGTTATTTTTGTGTTGAGGGGTTGGATTCCCCCCCCCAAATTATCAGATGTGTCGTAGTGTTGTGATTTGGGAGTCTCTTGTGACGGCGTAATGTTGACATACTACATACATGTGATATCCGTGCTCATAAAAAGTAGGAGAATATGTCTTGCTTCTGGTAGCTCAGTGTGCGGCGTCCATTCCGAAACGCGTCTGGCATGTGAAAAAGTAGAGATATGAGCCCCGCATCCTAGGGAAGGTTTGTGGCCGTGGTGGCCTAGAAAGGTCTTTGAAATCTTTAGGATATGAGTTATCAGGGAATATGTCGTCTGCGGGTTTGTTTTTGTTGTAACGCGGACACATGATATACGTTCCAAGTAGTCCAGCGTGCAGCATCCATTCTTGGAGCAGAGAGCTCTGAATTTTCATTTGCGTTTCTTTTCACTCTCATGCTCACTCTCTCTGAATGTCTCTCTACCTTCTTCACCAACCACTTCAATATCCCTGTCTACTTTTCTGCAACCCTGCTTCTTGTCTGTCTTCTGTAATCTGTCTTTCTTCTTTATCTGCTCCCCCTGCTATCCATTCCATTAAACTGTCCTCTTGGAGCGCTTCTGCATCAGGATGGAGCCTCCACGAACACCAAGCACACAACCTCACCCCTATTGGAGGAATGGGGGAGACGCTGTCCACATGGTGGAAGTACTCTATGTCGGAAATGGAAGATGCTTTGGAGGAAATAAGGCGTTTCCAGGTGCCGGAACCCCTTTGTCTTCGTTAAATACAATCAAATAAGAAAATAGAGGGTATAATACTGTAATGAAGCCCACAAATGGGAATGGACAAAGGTATGGTAACAAGGATGTAACAAAGTATTGGGGAAGATTCTTATATGGTAAACATCTTTACAGAGTCTCATTTACAAAGATCTAAAGATTCACGCTAAACAAATGCTATCTATTTACAGATCCCATCACGCTATCATAGACATTATCTACACGCAGGAACTACGGCTTTCACAGCCAATACAATGCAGTATTTACAAACAGGAAGTTGGGGTTTAGAATAGATCCAAAGTTGGGGCGCAATGACATAGAAGGGAAAAAAAAATTAAATAGTGTAATATAGTTACGTAAAACAATGAATATGTAGAGATGTAAGTACCACTCACAAATAAAGTAGAAATATCAAGCCCATCTGATGATTCTTTGGAAAAATCTCTTTAATATCTTCTTAAAACTCTAAAAATTGATAAAACAGACCGCAATAGTGATAGTAACTCTGATCATGGAGTATATAGGAAGTTGAATTGCTCTTACAATTGGGTTAAGCGCAAATGGCAATAACCGTATACAGTAGATTTAATGTCCCTTGATCCTCTCAGAGTCCACAGCACAGTCCGGTAAAAAAAAAAGAGTAAAAAATATCTTTTAAAACTGCTCCCTCGACGCGTTTCGCTCTTGGCTTCCTCAGGAGAAAGTTTCTGTGGTTTAAACCAATAAAACCTGTAAATTTGTTCATTTTTTTGCTGCTGTCGTTTGCCTTTTTGATGTGGGCTTCAATAATTTTGCTATAATTTTACTTCACTAAAAGTTTGTCCGCCTGTCCTTTTTGTGAGTGCGAAACATCAACTGGCCAAACGTTCTTCATTGCGGTCAGATCACTTTAACTCCTTTTACACCTACGATGACTGTAATATCTTCTTAATAATAATATTTTATTGAGCTCCCTAAAGGGTCTGGCATAGTCTGCCCGCTACATCCACAGAGTATCAGGCCTTTGCAGTTTGAGGGGGTTCAAGCCTATGCAGAACAGCAGCGGGGTCAGTGCATGTCTTTGGTATATGCCACACTTGATGGTCACTTGTGTTTGCTGTCTTGAGTTGGCTTTCAGTGTTGACTTCCAGACTCCAAATGAGTTCTTGAGGAAGGTCCTTAGTGTCCTGTTGACTTTGTGTAGCTCCAGGCATTCACAGATCCATGTGTGTGGCATTGAATCGTACACTTTCCTGTAGGCAATCCAAGCCGTGCTCAGGTTGGTCTGTCTATACTTTCAGTCTTGGACAACTGCTCTGTCTATGTGCTACTGGTGCTTAGAGCCTCTGGTGTTATTCCTAATTCCCTTCTGGGCTATGATCATGTGCTGGCCCGTGTGTTCCTGTAGCTTGGTGGCTATGATGCCTGATAGTACCGTATTTGCTCGATCATAAGGCGACCCCCCAAATCTGAATATTAATTAAGGAAACAAAGAAAAAGCCTGGATATAAGACGAACCAATAGGAAAAAAGCTTTTCTAGTAAATATTAATTGGATTGAGATCTGGAGAATTTGGAATCCAAGTCAACACCTTGAAGTTGTTGTGTTCCTCAAACCATTCATGGTTTTTCTTTGTGGCAGGATGCCTTATCCTGGTGAAAGAGGCCAATGCCTTCAGGGAATACCGTGTCCATGAAAGGTTGTACATGGTCTGCAACAATTCTTAGATAGGTGGTACGTGTCACATCCATATGAATGGCAAGACCCAAGATTTCGTGGCAGAACATTGACGAAAGCATCACATTGCCTCCGCCACCTTGCCTTCTTCCATCACTCAATGGTCCGATTCTTATGCTCACGTGCCAATTGTAGGCGTTTTTTGCAGCGGACAGGGGTCAGCATGGGCATCCTGACTAGTCTGTGGCTGTGGCTATACAGCCCCATACGCAACAAACTGCGATGCACTGTATAGTCTGATGCCTTACCACCTCTATCAGAACCAGCACAAACTTTTTCAGCAATTTGAGCTATAGTAGTGGTATTTGACCACACGGGCCGGCTTTCGCCCCCCCCCACATGCCTCAATAAGCCAATAAGCCTTGGCCACCCATGACCCTGTGGCTCCTTCTTGGACCCTTTTTGATAGGTACCTCTGCAGACTGTGACACCCCACAAGAACTGCAGTTTTGGAGATGCTCTGACCCGGTCTTCTCGCCATTACAATTTAGTCCCTTGAAAAAGTAGCTCAGATCCATGAGTTTGCTCATTTTTCCTGCTTCTAACATATCAGCTTTGAGGACGAAATGATCACTTGCTGCATAATATATCCCACCCAATGACAGGTGCCGTGATAAATAATCAGTGTTCACTTCACCAGTCAGTGCTCAGAATGTTATGGCTGATCGGTGTATATCAGTTTGTTGGTCTGAGTTGGTGGTAGTGGGAATGGTTGTAAGACATCTATTGGCATTTTCTAGCATACTAGGTGATGGTCCTTCTCTGCTAAGCCTTGGTAATCGCTCTTAAGGGTTGACTGTGGCTAGTTTATCCATGATCTTATGCTTCATCTCCGATCTAGGGCTAGTAGTAAAGTTTCAGCTTCTGTTGTCAGTTGCTTCCTCTTCACTATGTTGCTACATAATGTAATCGTTTAGGCCTTTTAAGTATCGTGATGCAAAGGTCATGAGGTCAGCCAACAATGAAATGAAAAACAATACGGGGAGATCCATTAAAGTTACCCGCATTAGGAAATGTGATTGTGTGCGAGTGCATGTGAGGTTAAGGCAACAGACAAATCCACTGATCTGCAGTTGTAAAAGTGATCCAACTCACAAATGTCCCCTTATACCCCAGAGGTTTGTAAGGTGACTTCTGCCCTCTCACTCACACTGGTACAAAAACAGGGCCACCTATTTAAATAAAAGATTCACTTACCTTTCTAATGGCACATCCTGGAAAGTTCTGGCTCTGAAATTCTAGACGCATGCGCCGGTACCATCCAAGCAAAAAAATCAAATAAAAGGGCCCTGACAGCCCTAAAAAGGAAATGCCCGATTGTCTCCAGGCAGTCTGATCCCCTGAGTGACAGCAGCGAGATATTTTTTTTATTATTATTATTTTATTTTTTTTACAGAGTTAGAGAAAGTTTCTGTTGTTGGACATTTCCACTTAGGGGTGCACTCACTTTTGTTGCCAAGGTTTAGACATTAAAGGCCGTGTGTTGAGTTATATTTGGGGGGTTAATGGCTGTGTGTTGGGTTATATTTGAGGGGTTAATGGCTGTGTGTTGGGTTATATTTGAGGGGTTAATGGCTGTGTGTTGGGTTATATTTGAGGGGTTAATGGCTGTGTGTTGGGTTATATTTGAGGGGTTAATGGCTGTGTGTTGAGTTATATTTGAGGGGTTAATGGCTGCCTGTTGGGTTATATTGAGGGGTTAATGGCTTTGTGTTGGGTTATATTTGAGGGGCAGTAAAGTTACTCTGTTATACAGGCTGTACACTCACTGCGTTACATTGTAGTAGAGTCATTTCGTCAGTATTATCACATGAACAGATATAATAAAATATTTACAAAAATGTGAGGGGTGGACTCCCTTTTGGGAGGTATTCTATATATTTATGGATTCTGAGTCTGCAGCTGATTAGCACAGCACAATATAATAGTAATAACTGTACCGCTACGGGAACAGCTGCGCCGAAGATGAAAAAAACAAGGATGATTACCGCGATCTGTAAAACACAAAAGATATGACACATTAGAGAATATTTAACCCCTTAACGACCTTTGCCGGTTCAGGACCGTCACGGAAAAACGGTCACTTAATGACCTTTGACGGTCCTGCACTGTCAAAAAAATTAAATAAGCTTAGAAAGTGATCAACGATCACTTTCTTCGCTTAAACGGCGTTACTGTAATGCCTCGATGTCGAGGCATTCAGTAATGCCGAGATCGGCATCGGGGGCCATGTCTGGCCCCTCCCCGGGGCGTCAACAGCCGCCATACAAAGTGTTTAGGAGGCGATCAACGATCCAACGACACCAAACACTTACCTCAGGATGGACTGTGACCGCTCCGGAGCAGTCACAGCCGCCACTGCCGGTGATCTTCACCATCAGCAAGATGGCGGCCGCCCTGTAAAAAAAACAATCAATTTTTAAAAGTTCGCTAGATGGTCTCCAGACCCTCTAGAGAACTCTGGCTCCACTTGCAGGTTGAATACAGGTACTGCATTCAACCATGCAAGTCAATGGAGCCCAGCTTTCTAATCACAATGTGATTAGTAAAATATTCAAAAAAAAATAAAAAAAATGGAAAAAAAAATGTGCTAACATTTACAAATAATTATGCAGTGATGTCACTAGAGGAACCATCCAGTACCAGCAAAATGTGTAAAAAATATAAAAAAAAGTATTACAAAAAATAAAATAAAAAAATAAAGTTTATTATTTTGAGCAAGTGCTAAAAATTTCTCAAAAATCTCAACAAAGAGTTAAAATAAAAGCACTTCAAATACCCAAGGGGTGTCTAATATAAAAAAAAAAAATGGCTGATGGGGTAAATTGGAGTGGCCGAGCTCAAAGATAGGGCATAGGTACAGACTGACCAAAATGGAGAAAAAAAAGCGCGCTTCCTAAATGTGGCATTTTAAATCTCAAACAACACGACAAACCCATGCATGTTGGGTATCACTGCACTCAGGAGATGTTCCTGAACACATATTGGGGGGTTGTTTTACAGTGACATATACCAGAACCTGTATATCTATAACTAAAGTACAATTTGTGTGGAAAAAAAAAAAAATACTATTACAAAGTTTGACAAAGTGTAGTTCTATAATTGGTGCATGGAAAGGGTTAAAATAACAGCATTTGGAATACCCTGGGGTGTCTAGTTTTCAAAAATATATGGTTTGACGGGGTTAAATTGAGTTAACCGGCTTCAAAGATGTTCCAAAGAGGAGATGGAGGCAGACTGACCAGATTTGTTAAAAAAGATTTGGAAATCATAAAACACTGCTTGTACTTATTGCCCTATAACTTACAAAAAACAGCAAAAAAACATAAAAACATTGGGTATTTCTAAACTCAGGACAAATAGTAGAATCTATTTAGCTACTTGTTTTACTTGCTTTTTAGGGGGGAAAAGATTTTTCAAATAAAAGTCATAAAATGTGTTTTTTTCAATTTTTCACCATGTTTTTTTTACTTTTTTTTTATAGTAAATAAGATGATACGATCAAAATCTGAAGAAAGCCCATCTTGTCCTGAAAAAAACAATATATAACTTATGTGGGTTCACTAAATGAGTGAGGAGAAAATTACAGCTGAACACAAGCACCACAAAAGTATTAAAACAGCCTCGGTCCCACAGGGTACAAAAAGACAAAATGAGCCCGGTCCTTAAGGGGTTAACCTTACTCAAGCGCTCTTTTGAAAAAACTGACTAATATTAGATAGTATACATGAAACCAGAGATCTCTTTAATTCTGATGGTAAAACAAGATCACTAGAAAAACCTCCTGTTCATAGAAACATAAAATCGGTTGGTAGATAGGAACCATCTAGCCTGCCTATTATTTCTGCTGTAAAGTCTCCACCATTCATCAGTCCATGGCAACTGTTCAGTAAGGAAGTAGGCCATCAACAATATTTTAAGCCAATATTACCTATGGGTACTTAAACCGTAAAGATTTTAATTTGGCGGTCACTAGTTCCCAAAGCCATCAAGACTTGGCAGCTATACCCAGATACATATACCCAGAACCACAGGACTGGGGTTGTTAGAAGTCCTGCCAAGAGTCTACATGATTCTGGATACTCCATGCCGGCCAAAAAGGAAGCGGAAACCTGAGCAATCCCTATCTGTAAACATGTCTGCCCAAAAGCAGGGTCATATGTCCTATAAGTGTATGCGTGTATCTATGTGCTGTCCTTTGTGTGTTTCATGTATGTTTGATGGCTGAAATAAAGAATATATATATATAATAAATAAAGAATATTTATATTAATATTTACCTCACTCACTTCTTTCCCACAGCCCAACGCCCAGGTATTACAGATATCTCTTGGCTTTTATTTTTACTGTTAATGAGATAAACAGGGATCCTTTTATTTTACGCAACCTGACTCTGGGATACCATGCGCTCGATTCCTGCGGAGATGTGAATAAGGCCATAGAAAATGTGTTACGGATATTATCCGGACCCTCTAGGACTGTCCCCAATTACTCCTGCAGGAGTCACGGCAAACTGGCTGGGGTTATTGGAGATCTGTCTTCAGAAACATCCTTACATATCGCCAATATACTGAGCCTATACGATTACCCACAGGTAGGAGATCTTTTATATTTTAATAAGAAAAATGAAAAAAAGCAGACTAGATGGGCCAACTGCACCTTTTCTGCCATTATTAGTTACATAAATGCAACAATCGGCCATAACATTCTGCGCGCTGACAGGTGGAGGCAATAACACGGATAATCTCGTTATCATGGCGCCTGTCAGTGGGGGGATATATTACGCAGAAAGTGAACATTTCATCCTCAAAGTTAATATGTTAGAAGCAGGAAAAATGGGCAAGTGTAAGTATCTGAGCGTCATGGGGCCGAATTGTGACGACTGGGTCAGATCACCTCCAAAACTGAAGCTCTTGTGGGGTGTTCCTGGTCTGCAGGGGTCAGTACCTATCAACGGGCATGTGAGCATAAGTACTGGACCACAGAGCAATGGAAGAAGGTGGCCTGGTCTGATGCATCATCTTTTCTTTTACATCATGTGGATGGCCGGGTCCGTTGTTTACCTGGAGAACACACTGCACCGGAACGCGTTCATGAGGGCCGCACCTCGCAACTTACAGGAGTTAAAGGATCTGCTGCTAACGTCTTGGTGCCGGATCCCACAGCACACCTTCAGAGCTTACCTTTGGGGAGTAGTTGGTGCAGTGTTGGGATCAGCACACATGGTATTGAGGTAGCTAAGCTGTTCCCACTTGGAACAGGTCAATTCAGTAAAATGTGAGTGCATGTATTCTGGCAGATAGCTATAAACTTACAAGTGGAACTAATGCTAAACGTTCAAACACGTTAACTTGCTGCTAATTAGAAGAAGTTCAGCAAAGGGAGCAGGTTTTCCCATTCAGAAGTCAAGCAATGTCTTCTGGGTCTTAGAGATGAAATCTGGCGATAGACTAATGGGCATAAGCATTACGACCAGCTGATCTAGGCTGATGAGGCAGCTGTATAGGTTTCTTGGAACGTACACGCTTTCTAAAAGTAAAATATGTCCTGGGCCGCGAGGAGTACATTATCAATATAATCTATAAGGGTCATCCTCATACCTTGCTGCCTCAGCACCCCCCAGTTATCTTTCTCAGGAGACACAGGAAGAGCTCTGTGGCCAATGCATGGAGTTCCCAGATCTAAGGTTGAGGATGGAGCTAGTAGACGGGTAGGCAGCGGGCCCTGGTAGAGATTGGTCAGTAACAGTAGGACGTCCAGGAGGGCAAAGCAGGGTCAGAAACTGGAAGGTCAAACAAAGCATACTGATGATTGAATCCAAAAGGCAGAGCAGAACAGGAACACACTCTAAAATGGGACCAGGACGACTGGCAGGTTAGCCCAGGGAGAATTTATAGGGCTGCTAGGATCATTGTGAGGTAACCCAATCCCTCTATCACCCCCTGGTAATAATACAATAACCCCATGTATCTTCATGGTCAGAGGTGTTGCCGGGGGTATCTATGGGTAGCTGCTGCCATCCAATATCCTCTCTAACCCCTGACTGTTGTAGCTTCGATTTTCCGGGCTAGGCTTAACTCCTCATTAACCCCAATAACGACATCGCACACCATAGAATATGGATAAGAAAAGGCCACAGCAAATTATATTTATTAGAGTCATTGTCATGCCAAAACCTGAAACAACAAACATCGGTGCGTTAACAAGGACAATGACTCAAAACACAAACATGTAAATATATACACACATATATATGTGTGTAAATATATAAACACAATGAACACACCAAGCTTGCCAAGTAATCCAGGTACCACAACCAAATACCACTTAAGGAAGGGACATACCCAGATGTCCCCACCCTGACCTGAGGTTCCCAGACAGCCAAGAACCTCCCACCAGATGTTACCAACCATTCACTTACCACCACATTAACCCCCTGGATACCTGGCAAGCTGCCGCCCCACAGACTGTGACAAACGACACAAACCAACAAACAAAATAAAAGGGAGGGAGGGTGGGACACGCAACCAGGTAAGCCAACCACAAGAATGGTTCCTGAGCCCGGGAAAGCAGCCACTTATATAATCTTCCCCCAACTCCACCACCGAAATTCCCACCAAAAAGCCTACCCCTCCTCCGCACAACAGTCAGGGACCACTATAGCCCATGTTGCCCCCCCCCGTGGGCATCATTCTCTATCTGTGCTGGGACTCCCCTCTGTTCGATAAGCTGGAGGGATATGTGCTGCCATATTGTGGTTACTGCACAGTAGTCTGCCAATCAGACGCAAGAGAAAGTGGTGGCCCCTGGTAGAAGTAAAGACAATGAGGACTCACTTCAGGGCAGTACATCGCTGGATCGGGCCGTGGGGATCTCGTGGTAAGTCCTGACACCAAAAAGTCATTCTTGCTGTACTCCTCATTCACATAACAGCCACAACCATACAGTGTTTATATAAGACATGCGCATTCGTATTCACACAAACTTTCACAAACTTTAACCCCTGGACAGCAAGCTGCATGCTTACACCTGTTTGGTAGGCCTCGTATTATACATTTGTATTATTTGAGCCTGTGACTAGCTTAGCGCACCGACACGTTTTCTTTTCCCTGTTTGCACATATTTGAGGTTGTTGGCTCCTCATCAGTCTGGTTGCAGCTTGCTGTCCAGGGGTTAATGGGGAGGAGGTTTAATTGCACCTCCCCCAACACATTAATAAGGTTTTGGTAGCAGTATAAACTGCTTTGTGTGCCCACTATGTAGGAGGTGAGAGTAGGTTCTCACCCTATTGAGAGTGTGCCTTGACGTGGCGGGTGAGCTTAATTATGCTTTGGCCAATTCATATAACCAAAACCTCTCATTTATATTATGTTTATATATTTGTTGCCAACTTTATTAGGGTAAGAAGCGCAGACAGTTTTTGTTTCTTGTTTTTGCAGCATGCTTACACCTGTTTGGTAGGCCTCGTATTACACATTTGTATTATTTGAGCCTGTGACTAGCTTAGCGCACCGACATTTTTTCTTTTCCCTGTTTCTACAAAAGAAGAAAGGCACAGACAAGGCCGGTGGACAGAGAAGGCTGAAGGGCAGAGAACAAAATTTGTAGTCCAAAAATGAATGAATTATGGGCCTCGTACACAAGTCTAGTTTATGTGAAGCCACAAAACTGATGTTGGAACCTCATGGAAATCATATCCTAGAGTCAGCCGTGAAAATTGGAAAATCTCAATGATCAGTCTATTCATCACTGGAGAGTTACCATGGGGCGTTAGAACGGTGGATTCAGGGTAAACAGCCAAAGATAAAGGCCGATCCAGCCATTTCCAGGTGACGGAGGAAAGCCTCTCCCATAGCACCAGACGGACCTCTTGAGAGATGGCATCCAGAGAGTACAGATTCAACCAAAAACCCCGGACCCTGTTGCCTATGCTCCAGAGATCAGTAAAGAAAAAAATACCATTACATTTTTCTGAGGGAAAAATAAGCCTTCTGGCTTGTCTGGTGTCTGTAGATGAGTGCTTAACCCCTTCAATCCTAGGGGTTTTTGGTACCTCAAGTCCCGGAGCAATTTTGCCATTTTTGCGCTATGTCGGTTCAGCGATTATTCTCTTTTCCTGTGAATAGTGTATCCATGGAAACTATATATTGTTTTTCCAAGGAGAGACAGAGCTTTCTTTTGATACCATAGTTGGATGATTAGCTGAAAATTTAGAATGAGAAATTTGGTAAAAACTAGTGAAAATTTGAAAAAAACACCTATTTTTTATTTTGCCTCTGAATCCTCACAAAATTAGGTAAAGTGATGGAAAATCCCCTCCAAGTTTATCAATTCAGGTGTCCTGATTTCAGAAATACCTAATTTATATAGATTTTCCATACTTTCCCCGCACTTATAGAGAACATACTATAAGGTGTACATTATTTGTAGAATTTTTATGCTTATGGCTTAACGGGTTTGGGGGCTGTGAACGGGGGCAGGAGGGTTATACTGGGTAGATGTTGTGTTAGGGCAATGTGATGTAAGGGTTTTTTTCTTTTTTAATTATCATTTTTATATATTTTTTATTATTAGTTTTTTTGTATTTTTTTTTATAAACTCTTGAACATGTTATTAATGCCAGTGATGTCACAATGACATCACTTAACTCACTTTATTGTTTTTCTTAATTATTATTTATTGTATTATTTTAGTGATTTTTTAAATTATTTTTTTTAAATCACTAACCTTTTTTTTTCTCAGTTTTGTTTTTCAGCATGGGTGGAGGGTGAGAGACCTGGTTTCTTACTCTCCTCCCTGCGATCCCCTTGCACCGATCACACCGTCATCTCTATGCAAGTCCCCACAGACTTGCATAGAGATCACAGTGTCTGTGCCTCATCAGAGGACAGGATATCCCCTGCAGGGTCTGGACAGACTCTGCAGGGGATATCCTGTCCTCCGATGACCTTCTGGGTGACATCAGCAGTGAGGCGACCAGGAAGGGAATGCCCAACCACGCGATCGGCGTTTAAAAACAGTTTTCCGGCTTTCGTGCCGGAAGCTGTTACATCAGATCGGGCAGCAGAAAGCCGGCGATGCTGGCTTCTGCTGTCAGGGTGGAGTCCAGGCTGTCAAACTAAGGCTTTCCTCACTTATCACCTCCTCCTTTTTCCGTCTACAAGATTTCACTCGGGCTGCCCCATATCTCTTGAAACTACTCCCACCGAAGCTTTCACCCTCCCAACATTCAAGAAACATCTGAAATCTTGTAGATGGGAAAATGAAGAGGTGATAAGTGAGGAGGAGAGCCTTAGCCCATGGAAGAATGTAAGGATCAAGTAGGAGAGTATTTGCTTATGAGGGCAGAAATGTATGGAGGAGCAGTGTTATGGGGGGGCAGTGTTATGGGGGGCCAGAATTTTAAATCTAATTCTAAAGGTAATAGGGAGTCAGTGGAGGGTTTCACAGAGTGGGGGAGCAGGAGAGGAGCAGCGTGCAAGGAAGATAAGCCTAGCAGCAGCATTTAGGACGGACTGCAGAGAGGTCATGCCCCGTTCTGTAGATTTTGATCCATGGGCTCACTATACATTCTATACATCTCACTGGCATCTACTCACCTGTTTTTATTTCTATGGTTCCAGATCAGCTACGGAGCGACAGATCCTCTTCTAACAAACAAACAATTATACCGGTCTTTTTTCCAGACCCTTCCGAGTGACCGGGTTCAGTTTGATGCCATTGTAAAACTTCTCAAACATTTTGGGTGGAACTGGGTCGGTATCCTCGCTTCAGATGATGATGTCGGAGAGAGACAGACTCTGGAACTGAAAAACTTGGGTGAAAGACACGGTGTATGCTTTGAGTTCACACTAAAGATGCCTCCGCCACATCCCCAAGACAGAATAAAAGTAATAGAGAGACAAAAAGTTATCCTTAAGAAAGCGACCTCCAAGATCATTATACTTACTGGGACAGTTTATGGAGAAGGTCTATATTTGTATCTAAAAGAATATCCTATCTTTCAAACCAGGACTTACATTATGCCTGCAAGTTGGAATTTAATCTTACATATGGATAAAAGTCACCAATTTCCTTTTGATGGAGGTTTAGCATTTGCTCGTCCTACTTGTTACCACCAACAACTTCAGAGTTTTCTAGAGAATATCAGTCCATCAAATCGACCCAATGACCTTTTATTGGAATACATACGTTTATTTTATTTCAGATGTTTAACTTCAGACTCTAGATGGAATAAGTTCATGGCAAGAATTGGGAATACATCATTAATAAACTGCAGCAGGACGGATACAATCACTAGACTTGACACGCAGTATTATGTGACTAAGACATTTCAAACTACATGCCATGTGCTTCAATCCGTCTTTGCTATGATTTGGCCTCTCCATTTACTGCTGTTTTACATTTCAGAGAAATTAAAGAGGAATGATAAAACATTATATAAAACTAACTATCGGGTAATGGCATTCAAACAAAAAATATATGACCAAAAGTATGTGGACACCTGACTCTTATACTTATATCAGCTTGTTGGGCATCCCATTACAAAACCATGGCCATCAATATGGAGTTGCCCCCCCCTTCACTATTCTGTGAAGGCTTTCCACAAATTTTTTGAGTGTTTTGTTTGAATTTTGCATCCATTCAGCCAAAAGAGCATTTTTGACGTTAGCCACAGATGTTGGACTAGAAGGTCTGGCTCACAGTCATCATTGCAATAGTCCAACAGTCTGCGTTATGGTTAAGGTCAGGGCTCTAGGCAACCACTCGAGTGCTTTCACACCAAACTAGTCAAGCCATATCTTTATGGAGCTTGCTTTGTGCACAGGAACACAGTCATGTTAAAAGGGCTTTTCCCAAACTGGGGCCACAAAGTTGGTAGTATACAATGGAAGCATCAAATGTTTTGCATGCTGTAGCATTAATACCGTATTTGCTCGATTATAAGACGAGCAAATGTTCTGAAAAATACCCATCTTCTTATATTCGAGGTCATCGTCTAATCAGACGTCAAATAGAGGTCTAACTACAAGACTAAGATCCCCCGCAGCGCTGCAGGGGACCCTGATCCGCCTCTCTGGCAGCCGGTGAATGTTTGCGGGATGCGCACAGACAAAATCCACTCCTGCCAGCACTTCTGTCGGGGCTTCTATGGTGGAGCACCGGAGGGGTCATGTGATGCCAGCGCTCAGTCATAGAAGCCCTGGTGGAAGTATTGGCCAGCAGAAGTGGATGTCTGCATCGCGCAGACTATCCCACTAGACACCAAGGAATCTGAATCATGAGTCACAACAAGTAAAGGGATACACTGGTAAGTGGTGGGGGGGTTAAGAGTGGCATGGGGGGGTTAATGGTTTTTTGGAGGCATAGTGGCATATAGGGGGTTAGAAGGCATATCAGGGAGACAAGGTTGCGTATAGAGGGTTAAAAGGCAAATCTGGGGGCAGAGTGGCTTATTATGGACCCTCCCCACCAATTTTCCCTTTAAATTGAGTTTTTCCCCGCGATGTCTGCGGGAAAGCCCAACGGCGTCAGTGGGCGGTCCTCTCCGCATCCTGCAAGGGAATGCTCCAGGTAGCCAGAGCTCAGAAGTTCCCAGGTATGATAATAAGTACAGTGCTCATATATCATGACCAGGATAAAACCAGGGAATGGCCCAACGTAAGTGGAGACGCTCACTGACGTCATCAGGACCACCCACCAACGTCACAGGACTGCCCACCGACGTCAAGGGAAGGCTCTGGGTAGCCGGAGCTCAGAAGTTCCCAGGTATGTTGATTCATTACTCCAGAGAACCCATTTTCACTGCTCCAGAGCCCAGTGGAGGTAGCTTTATACCACTGTAGTGCACAGTTGGCATTGCGCATGGTGATCTTTGATTTGTGTACAGACTGCTTGCCTATAGAAACCCATTTCATGAAGCTCCTGAGACACAGTGCCTGCGCTGATGTTGCTTCCGGAGGCAGTTTGGAGCTCTGTGAGTATGCGTGGTCTTCACAATAATAGCTCTTACAGCGGATTGGAGCGGATCGAGCGGGGCAGAAATATCACAAACTGACTTGTGGCAAAGGCGGCATCCCCTGACTGGGTCTTGTGTTAAAGGTTCTGAGCTCTTTAGTATTACCGTTGGAGACGGCTGCCTATGGGCTGGGTTTTATACGCCTGTTAGCAACGGGTGCAGCTGAAACACCTAAACTCAATAAGTAGGAGGGGCCTCATACATTTGGTCATAAAGTGTATATATTTTCTTTAGATTTTAGATTTTCTGTGGTATAAAAATGTTATATTACTAGTCAGACAATTCTAAAATCATTTGATCCCATCACAGGGTTTGAGCCGCACTACGATTGATTTAGAAATGCCTGTTCCTGGGAATGGATTGCACCAATAAACAGGAAACTGCATCATAGAACATGGAATTCTAATTCCCTCACTATATTAGCCTCCATCACTGCTGCTGGGAGACTGTTCCATTTATCTACTACCTTCTGAAAAAAAGTAGAACTTTACATCTAAGCCTTTAAGTTTTAGACCATGACCTCTTGTTCGAACATTACTCCTCCTGTATTTTGTTAAATCTCTTTAAGTATTTAAATATTTCTATTGGATCTCCTCTTCTGTCCTCCAAGCCGGACCTATTAAGATCCTTTAATCTTTCCTGATAATTTCTGTCCTGCAGACAACTTTCCATTTTTGTAGCTCCTCTGAACTCTCTCCAATGTGTCGATATCCTTCTGGGGATGGGGTCTCCAGAACTGTACTCATTACCCTAGGTGAGACCTGACCACAGATCTATATAAGTGGCATAATCATATCCCCTTCCTGCCACTAATGCCTCTCCCCGTGCAACCCTGCATTCTTCTAACATTAAACTGCAGCCGCTCTCTCCCCCATTCTCCTAACATTAAACTGCAGCTGCTGCTCTCTCCCCCATTCCTCTAACATTAAACTGCAGCTGCTGCTCTCTCCCCCATTCCTCTAACATTAAACTGCAGCCGCCACGCTCTCCCTCATTCTTCTAACGTTAAACTGCAGCCGCCGCGCTCTCCCCCATTCTACTAACATTAAACTGCAGCCGCCGCGCTCTCCCTCATCCTTCTAACATTAAACTGCAGCTGCCGCGCTCTCCCCCATTCTTCTAACATTAAACTGCAGCTGCCGAGCTCTCCCCCATTCTTCTAACATTAAACTGCAGCTGCCAAGCTCTCCCCATTCTTCTAACATTAAACTGTAGCCGCCGCGCTCTCCCCCATTCCTCTAACATTAAACCGCAGCTGCCGCGCTCTCCCCAATTCCTCTAACATTAAACTGCAGCCGCCGCGCTCTCCCCCATTCCTCTAACATTAAACTGCAGCCGCCGCGCTCTCCCCCATTCCTCTAACATTAAACTGCAGCCGCCGCGCTCTCCCCCATTCTTCTAACATTAAACTGCAGCCGCCGCGCTCTCCCCCATTCTACTAACATTAAACTGCAGCTGTCGCGCTCTCCCCCATTCTCCTAACATTAAACCGAACTCTACCTTCCGAGACAGCCGGAATAAACCGCGTTACTTGTTTTACTTAAATTGGGTTTTATACATTTTTGATCTGTTCAGTGCGGTGCTGGGCTTACTGAAGTGTCCATAAGATGTAGTCAGCTTAAAACATAACTTGGTGGTGGCAGCATATTACCGGTACGTCCAAAAAACGCATCCCAAGAATCCCCTGTGGACGTACCGGTATGTCCAGCCCTTCTTGCAGCGGCAGGGACATATCCCTGCTGCTGCACAGGAGATTAGGCTGTCTGTTTGACATCCTGGACTCCCCCCTGACAGCTGTCTGATCTGATGTAACAGCTTCCGGCATGAAAGCTGTTACATTTTAAACTGCCAGATCGCGCATTCCCTTCCGGGTTGCATCACTGCTGACGTAACCCGGAAGTTCATCTGCATTAAACTGCAGCTGTCACGCTCTCTCCCATTCTCCTAACATTAAACTGCAGCCGCCGAGCTCTCCCCCATTCTTCTAACATTAAACTGCAGCCGCTGCACTCTCCCCCATTCTTCTAACATTAAACTGCAGCTGCCGCTCTCTCCCCCATTCTTCTAATATTAAACTGCAGCCACCGAGATCTCCCCCATTCTTCTAACATTAAACTGCAGCCGCCGCGCTCTCCCCCATTCTCCTAACATTAAACTGCAGCCGCCACGCACTCCCCCATTCTTCTAACATTAAACTGCAGCCGCTGCACTCTCCCCCATTCTTCTTACATTAAACTGCAGCCGCCGCGCTCTCCCCCATTCTTCTAACATTAAACTGCAGCTGCCGCGTTCTCCCCCATTCTTCTAACATTAAACTGCAGCTGCCGAGCTCTCCCCCATTCTTCTAACATTAAACTGCAGCTGCCGAGCTCTCCCCCATTCTTCTAACATTAAACTGCAATCACGGCGCTCTCCCCCATTCTTCTTACATTAAACTGCAGCCGCCGCGCTCTCCCCCATTCTTCTAACATTAAACTGCAGCTGCCGCGTTCTCCCCCATTCTTCTAACATTAAACTGCAGCTGCCGAGCTCTCCCCCATTCTTCTAACATTAAACTGCAGCTGCCGAGCTCTCCCCCATTCTTCTAACATTAAACTGCAGCCACCGAGATCTCCCCCATTCTTCTAACATTAAACTGCAGCCGCCGCACTCTCCCCCATTCTTCTAACATTAAACTGCAGCTGCCGCTCTCTCCCCCACTCTTCTGATTTACTTAAATTCGCCATTTGAGTTGTTCCACCTGGAATGTCTACCTTGTCGCAGACCTTTGTATCATCTGAAAAAAGATATATCTGACCAAATAAAAATGTGAAAGTACAGGTCCAATGCTGACCCACAAGTACCCCACTAGTGACAAGTCCTTCCTCTGAATCTAACCCACTAACTACAACCTTCTGCCTCTATTCACTCAACCATTGGCTTATCCATTCAACTATTCTGGCATCCAAACTCAAAGACTGCAATTTATTTCTAATTCTTCTATGAGTGACGGTGTCAGACGCTTTACTAAAATCTATATAGGTGACTTCAATTGCACCTCCTGTTTTGTTTGACAAACTCTTCCTCTGGTAACCCCTGCTATTTCTGATCATGCAAACCATTTACTTTTTTTTTGACCACCAACCCCCCCCCCCCCCCACACAGAGATCTATGATCATAGAGAATACCTTCTATTGGGCTGACATAGAAAAATATGGAGGATCACATAGCCTTTAAAGATGTCAGAGGTCTCTTTTTCTAAGCCATTGGCATTAATGTTAGGAAGAGGGTGATGGTTTTTCCACATTAGGTGAGGTCTGACCAGAGATCTCCAGAATTGTATAGAGTCTCTTTCTCTCCCTCACTTCCTCACGCTCTATTGTGTGAAATCTTGATATAAATATTGCAATGTCATCAAGCTGCTGAAACCCCCTCATATGTGCATATTCATTATTTTAGATAATGTTGAGAAGAATTCAATTCCATGGTGCCAGTAATATGAAAATGAGCTTCAATGAGAAGGGAGAGTTGGAGAGTTTCTATGAAATAAGGAATTACGCACAATATCCCAATAAAAGCATCTTACACGAACGTGTCGGGCACTTCAAAGTATCAGCTCCAGAAGGAGAACAATTATTCCTCAATCACAGCCTCATAAGATGGAAAAACCACTCACGGGAGGTCAGTGACATATATGTGACTTATTACCCAGACAAACATCAGAAACAACTGTTCCAAATAACATATAACTCACCCTGTGTATATTACACTCATTAAATGCAGAGATAAGGCCTAATCTACATGCCGTGTTATACTGTGTGCGTGTAAGATTGTAGCATATATAGGGTGTATTGGATAACCAGATAGTTTCTTGCACCAATAGGCATCCATTTCTCTTAGGCCTTGTCTGCAGTAAAGAACCTGGTGTCTTGCCATAAATTCATTCAGGTTCAGCCTCAGTGACCATTGGCTGTGCCTCCCCTATGATATGGAATTTAGGGCGATGGTCTTCTATGCTGGGCTTGGGTCATCTTGAGGACACAATGAGATCTGTCAAACAGATGTACGTTAAGAGTATATGTGTGTGTGTGTGTGTGTGTGTGATACTAAGGGCTAGGCCTGGGACGTCTCTCTGTGACACTGGAAGGGCGGAACATCTCACCAGGGGAAAAAATTTACTGTTTTTTTTAAAAATTAGCAAACCTCTCTGAGAACATCACAGAAAATCATCAACAAACTCAACAAGGACATTGAGGTTCCCGCAGATGACCTATATGGGTTTTGTATAATTAGTCTTTTCTGCGTTTCTCATTGTTTTATTTTTTACAAACTGTGTCGTATGCTGTGTGTCTAAATTGTTATCACCTTTGTTCATATTTTTGTACATAAGCACAGTGACATTTGTCAGATTAAACCACATATTATTCCAGTTTCTGTCTCTGTGCTCTAACCGAACTCTACCTTCCGAGACAGCCGGAATAAACCGCGTTACTTGTTTTACTTAAATTGGGTTTTATACATTTTTGATCGGTTCAGTGCGGTGCTGGGCTTACTGAAGTATCCATAAGCTGTAGTCAGCTTAAAACATAACTTGGTGGTGGCAGCATATTACCAGTCTGGTGTGGTTTTTGTGGTGTGTTTAATGGTTAAGTGAGTGATCAGAGGGCTGGTATCGTTAATGTGTCTGGTTATCCGTTAGCTAGCTGTGACACCTGGTTTCTCATCTCTGTCCAGTAAAGACCAAGACGGTAGAAAAGGAGTCTGATGCCTGAAAAAAGCTTAACCCCTTCAATCCCCTATGGACGTACCGGTACGTCCAAAAACGCATCCCATGAATCCCATATGGACGTACCGGTATGTCCAGCCCTTCTTGCAGCGGCAGGGACACATTCCTGCTGCTGCACAGGAGATTAGGCTGTCTGTTTGACAGCCTGGACTCCCCCCTGACAGCTGTCTGATCTGATGTAACAGCTTCCGGCATGAAAGCTGTTACATTTTAAACTGCCCGATCGCGCGATCAGGCATTGCCTTCCGGGTAACATGGAAGTTCACCGGTAGGGGATATCCTGTCCTCCGATGAGGCACAGACGCTGTGATCTCTATGCATGTCTGTGAGGACCTGCATAGAGATCACAGTGTGATCGGTGCATGTCTCTCACCCTCCTCCCATGCTGAAAGAGAAAAAAACAAACAACAACAAAAAAACAGTTATTCATTTAAAAAATAATAATAAAAGATAAAATAATAATATAAATAATAATAAAAAATAATAATAAAGTGAGCTAAGTGATGTCATTGTGACATCACTGGCATTAATAACACATCCAGGAGGTCCCTAAGAGGACCTCTAACCATTTTGTTTTTTAAAAAAATATATAAAAAATCCCAAAAAAATAAAATAAAAAAATTCAAAAATATATATAAAAAAGATAATAATAAAAAAATGTAAAGAACCTTACATCCCATTGCCCTAGCATAACATCTAGCCAGTATAACCCTCCTGCCCCGTTCACAACCCCCAAACTCGTTAAGCCATAGGCATAAAAATTCTACAGAAAATGTACACCTAATAGTATGCTCCCTGGTGCTAGGAAAGTAAAGAAAATCTGTATAAAATTAGATATTTCTGAAATCAGGACACCTGAATTGATAAACTTTGAGGGGATTTTCCATCACTTTAAGAGGGAAAATTAAAAAAAAATTAGGTGTTTTTTTTGTAATTTTTGCTATTTTTTACTAAATTTCTCATCCTAAATTTTCAGCTAATCATCCAACTATGGTATCAAAAGAAAGCTCTGTCTCTCCTTGAAAAAACAATATATAGTTTCCATGGGTACTCTATTCACAGGAAAAGAGAATAATCACTGAACCGACATAGCGCAAAAATGGCAAAATTGCTCTGGGACTAGAGGTACCAAAAACCCCTGGGATTGAAGGGGTTAAAAGTAAAAGGTAAAGCATAGCGATCGCTTCAAAACTGGAAAATGGTCCCTTGTACAGGCGGATGATATCAGCTCCCTGTGTCTTTGTGTAAGACTCATTCTGTTGACCGTGCAACATAAAGCTGAGTTTAGGCCTGAATGAATGGTGTCAAATTTTAGCATGAGTTTATACTCCAATATCTTCTTTTCTTTCACATTAATTTGGTGACCGGGGCTGCTACCACAAGGGTACAGCCAGAACTTGGCAAAGCCAAGCAGGGGCCCGGCCTTTCTGCTTTCATACCGCAGGAGAAGCATAAGGGATGATGGTGGGAAAAAAGCATGTGCAACAGAGGATCATAAGGTTTGCTTAGGAGAGGATGATGGGTGGAACATGGGCAGAGTAATGGCCAATGACACTTGCACTTTCTTCTCACATTTCCTCCAATCCTGTTTCTTGATTTTAAGATTCCTCGCTCTCGATGTTCTGAAGACTGTCCTCCTGGCTATAGACGAGTCTGGCACAAAGGAAAGCACACCTGCTGCTTCGACTGTGTCCCGTGCTCCGAAGGAGAGATCTCCAACACAACAGGTGCATAGCAATGTTTTACACACGCCAGAGTTTATTGAGGGAGGATCAGCGCTATCTGTGCCCTTTGCCCATGATGGTTTAATGAAAGGTCATAAATCACATTAGTAAACCCGGCTTGGACATACAATCTGAAAATATGCTTTTGAAGTAGGGATGCACGGAAAAATTCAGGACCGAAAATACAGGATGCACTTGGCCGAAACAAAAAATGACTCCCATCCCCATCTTTAAAAAAAAATATTAAAAAAATAACCACGCTTTATTAAAAGTAAGTCACACACCAAATTTGGACAAAAAAATCAATAACAATATTAATATATTGCTAACAGGAATCACACTCCTATCATGCCCAGGCAACCATATATATATATTTAATAAAGCAATCATATACAAGCAGCCAATATATGCTGAAACCTGGCTAGCTGCCCCGCTTGTGTATTGATGCTGCCAGCCCAGATAAAATGCTGCCCTGCAGGAGGGAGTCTGCACATAACTTACAGCCTTCTTGTGCCCTGCCTGTGGATGCACTTACACATCCATGCTATCACACATATATTACTCATTTGCAAACATTCATTACCTCAATCACGCATACTCATTCATAAACCCTACTCCACCCCCTTACCTGAACTGCAGATTTCCCTGTGCTGTTCACAGACTTTCGCAGGGGCCACTGCTTCCCTCTGCAAACAACTTATCTCCTGATCTGCCCAGGGGAAGCAGGAACGGAGCACAGTCATGTGACATGAGTAAATTCACGTGACTCTGCTGGGTTTCTGCTTCCCCTAAATGGAACAAGAGATGCTGCACTGTGCGGGCAATACACAGGTAAGCAGCAGGGCTGATGCAGATGATTATTTTAGGCCGTTTTTCTTATACTTCAACAATTTGCCGATAGTGCCATTTTCTGCCATTTTTCTTTTATTTCTGCAATATGTTTCGGCCAACGATGTTTCTGTGCGTTCCTAGTTTGGAGCATTGGTCCACCCTGCTTTCCACACGGTCGACATCATGGACCCATATGTACATCAACTGTGCACAAAATATCTCCCTGTACAGAGGCCATTAACATCTCTTATATGCAGTCCTTAGTCAAATGAACACAGCTGAGTAAATATTTCCTAATTAATAATATACCACCTAGTCGGAGCGCTGTTAGTTCTTAAGACAAACCATGTTGAACCTGCTAGGCACTCATTATATGTGATGCAGGTAGCACTAATATTAATTGGCTGATGGGGCAAGCTCTCATTCCTATGGATGGCTTTTACCTTTGCTGGTTCAGCATTGACCAAGTTTGACAGGAACCCTACAGTAGACCTCATCTGCTGTGGAACTCACTATAGACGTGTTGGGGAGTAACCCTAATTCAGTGAGCTCTAAACAAAACACAGTCACAGCTTAATGGGGAATGGGTTCAGCCTCCTAATAGGAAAATTTAGGATTTTACTAAAGGATGTTACAGTAACGGGGACGTATTATCCATGGCATCACATGGTCCACAACTGGCTTCATTTATAGAAACTGTTTATGTTTTAGTAAAATGTTAAAATATCTTATAGATGGAGAATCTTGCCAGAAATGTCCTGAAAACCAACATCCTAATGAGAAGAAGGATAAATGCGTTCCAAAACCCATTGAATTCTTGTCCTACAAAGAAGATTCAGTTGCGTCAGTATTTGCCTCTATATCTGTTTTCATGTCTGTCGTAACCTCCATTATTTTGGGGATATTTATTTTATACCAGGACACCCCCATTGTCAGAGCTAATAATCAGAACCTCAGCTTCCTCCTCCTGGTCTGCCTCATCCTGAGCTTCCTCTGTGTGTTTCTGTTCCTCGGTCGTCCTGAGGATGTAACCTGCATGCTGCGGCAAACTGCTTTTGGGATCCTCTTCTCATTAGCTGTGTCTTCTCTGTTGGCCAAGACCATCATGGTCTGCATCGCTTTCAAAGCCACCAAACCCGGCAGCACTTGGAAGAAATGGATGGGGGTCAAAATACCCAACGGTGTGGTGTTTGTCTGCTCATTTATTCAGGTGGTCATTTGCATCTGCTGGTTGTCTATTTCTCCTCCGTACCAGGAAATGAACACTCACTCCTCTCCTGGAAAGATCGTTATTCAGTGTAATGAGGGGTCAGTAGTTGCCTTTTACACTGTTCTGGGGTACATGGGCTTCCTGGCCGCTGTGAGTTTCGTTGTCGCTTTCCTGGCCAGGAAATTACCGGACAGTTTTAATGAAGCCAAGTACATCACCTTCAGCATGCTGGTTTTCTGCAATGTCTGGGTCACTTTTATCCCGGCTTATATGAGCGTCATGGGCAAAAACACTGTGATTGTAGAGATTTTTGCTATATTAGCTTCCAGCGCTGGAATTCTGTGCTGTATATTTTTTCCAAAATGTTATATAATTTTGGTGAAACCGAGCATGAATACAAAGAAACACTTACTAAAAGCGGGTTCTTAGAATGGGGAATGTGCCTGATATTGTCACGGTCAATAACCAGGAAGTATATGGATCGGAAGGTATTTGACCCACTGGGGATAGACTAATCTGCATTAACACGTTCTCCCGAGAGCTCAAAATAATAAAAGTACAACACTGCACACAAGCAAGCACAACCCCAACCAAAACCGCATTACATAAGGGTGTATTCACTAAGCTGTATGCTTCATGTTATTTGAGGAAAAATTAAACATTTCACATCAGCCTCCCTGCACGTTTCAAAGGGCAAATCCAGTGAGCACTCCCTGGAAGAAGGGCTGAGTGGCCCCGCATGATGAATTTTCTGTTATGACTAGAAATTGCCAAATATCTCTGCTTCTCAGATCAAAATATATAGATATAGGTTCACTTTTAATACTGTATCGTCAGTAGCTGTCAGTGCCCACCTGATATTGATCTTCTCCTGCAGTGTAACGAGGGCTCGGTTATCGCCTTCTACTGTGTCCTGGGTTATTTGGGGCTTCTGGCAGCTGTTAGTTTTATTATAGCTTTTTTAGCCAGGACATTACCGGACAGTTTTAATGAGGCCAAGTACACCACCTTCAGCATGCTGGTGTTCTGCGGTGGTTGGATCCCAATGATCCCGGCCTATCTGAGAGAAGAACATGGCGGCCTCCACTCAGTGATATTTACTAAACCCACCCATTCAGAAAATGGCCCCTTCCACACAAAATAATAAAACACGCAATAAAGATACACACAGAATGTAAAGTGTATTAGAATAACCATGTAACACATAACCCGGTGTCCTAAAGTAACGACTGTGCAGCTGCAGCTATGCAGGTCGGCCTAAGCAGCGCATGCACAGTCCTGAGAGTATATGGATGGAACAGAGTAACCCCCATCTCCTCTCCCAAATGCAGGGGTCCCTGTGCCAGGGCACTGTTGGGGCCCCAGATGTGGCTACCACTATATGGTGTAAAAGTGTAGTGTTTGATAAGTTACCTCTCTTTAATGTCTTCAGGCAGCCCTGGAATGCTGTCTCTTTATTCTCCTGGCTGGAACTGGTGCTCTCTTCCCTCACAGACGTCTCTCTGCAGCTCTGGTCGCACCTCACTGGTGCTGAGACCCCAAATACAGGACTGGAACCCGCATAGGCTCTTGCTGGGGAAGTGTTTAGTGACCAGGCACCGCGTATATTATATACTATATTATATATTGTATAACATAGTCTGGACACAGGACCTGGGACCCCTGGAGTATAAAAATGGGCCCCTCCACATTACAACAAATAGAATCGCATTAACATTAAAAGTAAAATAGTTCATTGCAGAATCCCCTACATCTCTTCATGATGTCGCCCTTCAGCTGCTATCAGCCATTGCACTGGATGTCGCTTCCTTCTTGTCCCAACAGGCCTGCGCAGGGTACACAAGCCTATTTAAGGGAAGGTCCAATCAGAGCTCTCTCTGTGCCCTTAACTCCTCCCCCTCTTCCTGTCTGGGTGTGGATGGCCGCTGGGTGGGAGGAGCTGCTCTGACTGGATTAATCCGGTAATCTCCTGCTGTAGAGCGGCTCCTCTCTGCTGGGGTCTGAGGGCCCCTCACCCCCCCCACGGCTCGTGGGCCCCTTTTTTTTTTTTTTTACTACCCTCTTTTTTGTAAAACCTCATGAACCTTGAATTTTAAGATGAACTTTTCTTGACTGCAACTCCCATGATGTTGATCCAGCAGCATTGCTAGTTGATTATTATGGGAATAGTAGCTGTAACTGTAGATTGGGTTGGGGGGGGAGGGGTGCACTAAACCTGCAGTACAAACACTAACTTTTTAGACTGCAGCTACAAAACTACTGCTGGCTGAGCTTCATGGGGATTGTAGTTATATACTGGGGTTGTGGAGGCCGACACTACACACTAACTGCAGCTCTCAGTATATACAGTCAGCCATTACTGGCCAAACAGCCATATTAAGGGGTATTTGGGGCAAATCTTTACCACCTCACCTACTGGAACATTCTCATGTGGCTGGTACATGCTGGTCTGTAGCTACTACTACCGGTCATATCACTTTGAATGGGTAACTAACATTTATCTCCCACCAGGAATCCTCTCTCCTGAGCCAACAAAGGATGGCAATGGGGAGGAGGTAAGGAGGTATTAGGGAGGGGAAAGGTGGGGAGGATATTTTGCCCCCCTGGAAAAAAAAACGTGGACGCTAATGGATGAAGAGAGAATTGGAGGAGAAGATTCTTGTGCCACAGATGTTGAGAATGAGTGGTGAAAGATGGTGCGAGGCTGGTTAGTAATGCGTTGGAATCATTCAGACAGGATATAGTAAGGGAATGAATTTGTTACAGAGTAGGATCTTGTGTGAGGAAGAGACAGAAAGACGGGTAGTGATGGGGGTTAGAGGGGGCAAGAGGTTAGGAAAGGGGGTGTAGATTAGCGCCTGAGGCTGACTGAAGAGTCAGTACTGAGCTCTGAGTAAGTGTGGGGGCAGTAAAGGTACACAGTCTAAAGCGCACTTTGTTCTCGTCGTCATTCTTTTTGTACCCCAAGGCTCGGTTCTCAGACCTCTTCTGTTCTCACGTCACATTGCCTCCTTTGGTAAACGTCTTCTGTCCTTAGACTTTCCTTGCCACCTCAACGCCAGTGACACTCAGGTCTAGCTTTCCTCCCCGATCTCTTTCCTTCCCTCCTTGTTTGTGTAAGTAATCCCCATGCCTCCGTTTCTAAGGATATCTACATAAAGTCTAAAACAATCTCCTCAAGGCTTCTGAGCTTCACCCTTTCCTTGCAGGTGGTGCTCAGAGCCTCAGGACTGGGGTGTTTTGGGTTTTTCTTATTTATTCATGTTAATTATTTATGTTATTTATTGTGTTCGCTTTGGTAGTCGTTGCCCTGTTTATGCATCTAGTTTTGGTTTTGGTTGAATGGCGATGACTCGGTTAAATAAATAAATCGGCTGTGGCCTTTTTTAACCCCACTTTTTGGTGTGGTGTAGGTAGGTGGGTGGACCTGGCCCGGACATCGAGGCTACATCAGTCATAATTATATTTCATCCTGACTCTGCGATTCTGTCCTACGCGGTGTCCTTCGTACCCTTTGTGTTCTGCACAAGTCATCACCGATGCTGCGGCCAGGCTACCTTCCTTTCACATCGCCCTACTAATACCCCTACTAATACCGAAATCTTACTAATAGTTCCAAATGGTTCTGTTTATAGAGTTAATCAAACACGGGCACCTCGGAAAATGGATGAACCCAACATTAACCCTATGCTGGCATGTTACACGTTATTAACCCTATGCCGGCATGTTACACGTTATTAACCCTATGCCGACATGTTACACGTTGCTAACCCTATGCTGGCATGTTATACGTTATTAACCCTATGATGGCATGTCACACTAGCATTAATTAATTAGCCCCTTAACAACAAAGCCCTTACATGTACGAGGTTGCCGTGCAACGTGATAACAACAATGCCCGTACATGTACGGGCTGCCGTTAAATAGCTGCATCGCCGCGATCGACTGACCGTGGATCCAGGGAGGAAAGCGCCCGGGGAGGAATGGCGCCCGGCTAAAACAGCTTAGGAAGCGATCGGAATCGGTTCCTAAGCATAAACTGTGTTGCTGACATGCCTCCATATCGTATAGTAACACTACCCCCCTACCCCGATAGCCTTGTGATTGCTCCGAAGAGCAACCACAAGTGCCATCCTGTAAATGACGTTGCAGTCATTCACAGGATGGCATTAACAATAGAAAATGAGTTCATAGAGGGTCTATCCAGGTACTGCATCCAACCATGCAAGGTCAATGGAGCCCAGCTCACGAATCAGAGTGATTAGTAAAAAAAATTAAAAATTATTGCTCAAAAATGTTACTCACCTAAAAAAGCAAGTAAAAAAACTAGCTAAATAGATTCTACTACTTGTCCTGAGTTTAGAAATACCCATGTTTTTATGTTTTTTTGCTGTTTTTTGTAAGTTATAGGGCAATAAGTACAAGCAGCGTTTTATGATTTCCAAACCTTTTTTAACAAATCTGGTCAGTCTGCCTCCATCTCCTCTTTGGAACATCTTTGAAGCCGGTTAACTCAATTTAACCCCGTCAAACCATATATTTTTGAAAAATAGACACCCCAGGGTATTTCAAATGCAGGGGGCTCGTCTGCCAATGGTTGATGGCAGAAGAGCCCCCTGCTGGTGACCAATAGGGTCACTCGTACAGACTGTTAAACTCCTGGTGCCGTAACTTGTCCGGCAGATACCATTGGTCTCCCTGTTCTATCATTTATTAACTGATAGAACAGGGAGACCAGTGGGATGTGCCAGACAAGTTGTTTCATTAGGGGTTAACTTTTTAAAGTCTGTACATGCGAGTGAGCCTATTGGTCGCTTGCACGGCCCTTTAACCTATGGATTTCCGCTCCCGTTATCTAACGCAGCATCGAAGGGGTTAACGGGTATCCATAGGTTCGCTGTCAGGGGTTACAAAGGCCGTGCGAGTGAGCCTATTGGTCACCTGTCCCTGTAGGCGACCAATAGGCTCATTCGCACTGCCCTGTAACCCGTGATGGCGAACCTGCGGATTTCCACTTCCGTGAACTGCTGCGATGCCGCGATGCCAAGGTAAGTTAGAAGGGGAAGGGACCGGAGAGAGTGGTAGACGATCATGAAGATCTTCGCAGTGTGTGTCTTGGTCTTCGCCTACATTTTACCGCCGCTGTCTTCTATTCGGCGTGTCTTCGGAACCAAAACGCACTCTTCGTGTTCGTTTTCATGTTCGCCCGAAGACGAATGCACAAGTCTAGTAGGAAGGGAGGAGTGGAATAAATGTGTATCCCCTTGAGTGTCAATTTCCCACAGGAAAAAAATGGTTGCACTCCAGAGATATTTAGACTCCTTTTCATTGAGTCAGTTTGGCTAAGGTCACCCTCCGACAGCTTCAGATAAACGTCTTAAACGTCGGGTGTTCTTGCATAGGCAGTCTTTGGTGAGTCATGTCCTCGCTATACAATAATTATTAGGTGTGTGCATTACGAATAACAGATTTACCGAACATTGGCAAATTCGACAATTCGTACGAAAATGAGGCCAGATTATTATTATTATTATTATTGTTATTAGAGGGTATCATATGCCATAGTGTAATATGAGCAGCTTTATTCATTACAGGTAAAGAGCTGAGCTTTAGCCGCGAGGAACAGATGGTTAACAGCAAAGTTCGGTCTCCATTCCCAGAGGGAACGGCTGAAGCTTTTTTCTCTTCTCCGCTGTAAGAAAATAACGATTCTTTCATCATCTGATTCTCCTATAACCGTAATTAAAACGCACTCCCGGCGCCTCCCCTGTAATTACTGATCTGCCGAGAGACGCGGTTATTCACAGATCTGTTTTTGAAGCCTTAGAAAAGTTATTTGAAAGTCTGAGAAACTTACGAGGAAAAACAACGTGATTTCTAAGCAAATCCACGGAGAACAAACCTCATCGTTTATAGAAATGACATCATCTGTAACTGTAATAAAGTGTTTCATTCATTTCATATCATAATAAAATATCAATCACCTTTTATAAATTGAATTAGATTATTAAGGAAAGTAACATATAATGGAATATATTAAATGTTATGAGTAGTTAACCTCCCTTAAGTAGAAATCCATTATAGCGGAATCTCATATATAATAAAATAATATAAATGTAGAAATGTAGTTTATAATAAAATATTTGTTAGCATTATTAGCACATTAATAACATGAATACATTTCTGTTCCAAATAACATTTTAATGTACTGCTAAATATAATATATAGGCGCCCCTCTCTCTCCTCTGCATAAAAAAAAAAAAAGACTGCGTTTAAAAGCCGCTCGCTGGTGCCCGCTGCTTCACTACTGAGCATGAAATGCCAGCACCGGGACAGAGGTAGAGGCCTCGTGGAGGAGAATGAGGGGCGCCGAGCGGTTGCTAAGCGCCCCTCTCCTCAAAAAAAAAAAAAGACGGCGTTTGAAAGCCGCTCACTGGCGCGCCCCTTTCAAATGGCGCCCATGACACGAGCCATAGGTGCCATACCCTAGATACGCCTCTGGTGATAAGACAGGACTCATACTACTGAGATAAAACAGGAACTAACCTTATTGAGGAAACAATCACCACCAGCCTCCAAGAGCCTTTCAATTGGCTGGCAGTGAGTTACAACCAGCATGCATCACACCATATGTAAAACATAATATGCAGATCATATGCAAATTAGTTTTTTTGTTTTTTTGTTTTTTTTTAAATATGTTTATTGGTGTCGACATCAATACAACAAATGGCGTAAGAGAGACATAAACAAACAGCCAGTCATGAAATAGCCCGCAGGGCCTATAAGAGAATGCAAAGGACTCCAATAAGATTAAAGGCACCCACGGTACAGCATTAAAAGATGGTACATATAAACATGGCCGGTATGGCAGGTACGCGTACAGGGCAGAAAAATAAAGATAAAAACCTGAATAAATCGACAGTATTTTCTGTTTTTTCTGACATACCGAAAACGCTCGTGCAGTGCGGCAGAGCCGTCAGGCGGCGCCACAGGCGCCGAAAGACAACGGATGCAATGGCATAAACCAACATAGTCAGCAGAAGGTAGCTACCAAATCAGGGAGGGGGGGAGGGAAGGGGGGACAGAGGACCCAGAGGGAGCGGGGAAGATGAGAAAAGAAAAGAGAGAGAAGAGGAAAAAAAAACAAAAAAAAAACGTTCCCAACAGAAGAGACCTCCAACCCAGCGGTGAGTCAGAGGGACACCAACGGCAAGACAGTGCCCCCGTGGGAGAAGGCAGCAATCCAGGGGTCCCAAATATCGGAGAATTTCTGCATCTCATCATGAAGTTTGGCCGTAATCCTTTCCATGGAGATGATTTGCCAAATGTTGGACTGAATTTCATCGGCGGTCGGGGGGGCTCCCTTCCACCTCCTGGCCAGGGCCTGTTTAATGGCTGCACAGATCCGATGCACCAGTTGACGCCCAGGGATAGACAACTGCATCGTCGACACATCCATGTTCAGTAGAGCCGTCTGGGGGGAAGCAGGCACCGGAGTGCCCAATGCCATCGAGAGATCCCGGAAGAACTTAGACCAGATTGGTAGGACAAGCGGGCAGGACCACCAGGTGTGGAGGTAGGTGCCTACATCACCACAGTGGCGAAAGCAGTTGGCGTCGGAAGTGGGGTAGAGCTTGGAGAGCCGCACCGGCGAGAGATACCAGTGGGCAATAACCTTGTAAGACCGCTCCCTTATAACTGTGTTGACAGTAAGGCGATGTGTGTTAGTTGCCGCTCTGCACCAGTCATCATCCTCGAAGGTACATTGAAGGGCGGTATGCCAGCGTGCCCGATAGGCCGGAGGAGAGACGTATGTCTTAGCCACGAGGTACGAATAATGAAGAGAGATAGAGCCCCGTAGCCTGCGGCGGGTAAGAAACCTCTGTTCAAGGGGGGGTCAGCTCCGAGATTCCGGCGTCACGTAGCAGAGTGGTTACAAAATGTCTGAGCTGCAGGTAGCGAAACTTCTCAGCCTGGGGGATGCGATAGCGTTCAAGCAGCTCCTCAAACGTAGGGAGTCGCCCCCCGCGCACCAGGGTACCCAGCCTACTCAGGCCCGCCTCGTCCCACCACTGAAATCGTCTGGAGTCCATGCCCTCCGGGAAGAGTGGGTTAAAGAACAACGGGGTCAGCTGGGACACACGTCCCCTCAACTGGTACTTAAATCTGACTTTCATCCAGAGAGAGTAGGACGTCTGCATAGTGGACAAGAGCGGGGAGCCTGGCAGCCGACCGCGGTCGAGCCACAAGCATAACTGGAGCTGGCGGTCAGGCAGACAGAGGCGTTCAATGTCAATCCAGGGCAACGTGCCAGCCGGGAAAGACCAGGATTCCAGCTGTGAAAGCCTGGCGGATAGATAATACAGGCGAAGGCATGGGACCGCCAAGCCGCCCCGCTCCTTAGGTAAGTACATTGTGTGCCGATTGATCCTGGCCCGCCGACCATTCCATATGAACTGGAAAATGCACGACTGAAACGAATCGATGTCACGGGTGTTGACAGCAATTGGCAGGGCGCGAAACAAGTACAGCAGACGTGGCAGTGTATTCATTTTGACCGCATAAATCCGGCCCAGCCAGGAAATGTGGTACTGCGCCCATTGCCGAAGATCCTGACGAAGCAACGACAGTAGCGGAGGGTAATTAGCGG
This sequence comes from Spea bombifrons, assembly GCF_027358695.1. Lineage (NCBI taxonomy): Eukaryota > Metazoa > Chordata > Amphibia > Anura > Pelobatidae > Spea > Spea bombifrons. Next base: position 795,339 of record NC_071087.1, on the reverse strand, counting down.
CATAAAGCGTCCGGGGGCTGTTGGTGAGATTAATGCCCAAGTATTTGAGCGACGATGGTTGCCACTGGAACGGGAAGGACATGGCTAAAGTCTGTTGCACCCCGGCATCCAAATTGACATTTAGGGCCTCGCATTTAGCGGTGTTGATCTTGTAGCCCGAAATCTGGGAACTCGTTCAAGACCGTATATAGGTTCGGCAGAGATATAAGGGGGCGAGACAGAGTCAGAAGGATATCGTCGGCAAAAAGTCCCAGTTTATATTGCTGACCCTAAACCTCAACACCGGTGATATTAGGGTGCTTGCGGATAGCTATAGCCAGAGGCTCCAAGCACAGGGCGAATAAAAGGGGGGAGAGAGGGCACCCCTGTCTTGTACCATTAAGAATGTTGAAGGTTCCGGATTCACAGCCCATCAGAGCGACCGAGGCCGTTGGGCCGTCGTAGAGAGCGCAGATACCCCGCAAAAAATCACCGTGGAAGCCGAACCAGCTCAGAGTTTCCCACATGTAAGCCCAGTCTATCCTGTCGAACGCCTTTTCAGCGTCGAGGGCCAGTAACATAGTCAGTTGGTGGGTGAGCGTCGCCATTTCGATCAGATCAACCGTGCGCCGGATATTGTCAGGTGCTTCTCGATGCGGGATGAAGCCGACCTGGTCGGGGTGGACGATGGAGGCGATGACTTTGCCCAGGCGGTTGGCCAGAACCTTGGCGTAAAGCTTCACATCAGCGTTGATGAGCGAGATGGGCCTGTAACTGCCGCATCTAGAGGGGTCCTTCCCCTCCTTGTGGATAACAATAATTTTAGCTTGCAGCATCTCGGGCTTGGGGGCAGATCCTGCCAGGAAGGAATTGAAGAGACGGAGCAGGTGCGGCAGAAGTTGCGCCTTGAATTTCTTGTAGTAGGAACCCGGGAGGCCGTCCAGACCCGGAGCCTTAGCCGAATTGATACTGGAGATGGCAGCGAGGAGCTCGTCCTCCGAAATTGCTTGATTTAAGAGGTCAACCTGCTGGTCAGAGAGTTTCGGGGCGGGTAGCGAGTCAAGAAAACAGCGGATGTAGTCACTCCCAGAGCGGTTCCTGGGGGCCTTGTTGCCGTCATACAAGGAGCCGTAAAAAAGCGCAAATTGGTGAGCAATGTCTTTAGGTGACACCCAATGAGTGTCGGCAGAGTCAATGATCTTGCGGATATTCTGCGACTTCCTCTGGGAGCGCAACCGGCGCGCCAACATAGCATCAGGTTTATTAGCGGACTCGAAAAATGTCTGCTTGGTGTGGTTCAGGGAGTGGAGGACGTCATTGCTGAAAAGAACGTTTAACTCGCCCCGCAGTTGAATAATTTCTCGGAGAACAGCAGGATCCAGTGTCCGTTTGTGGACCTGTTCGAGGGAGGAAAGTTTAGCAGTGAGGGAGTCTATGGCATGGCGCCTCAGCTTCTTCTTCCTGGCCGCGATGCGAAGGAACGAGCCACGGACAAAGGCTTTGTGAGTAACCCAAAGGAGCTGCGGGTCAGTGCCCGGAGTGTCATTAAAGCGGTGAAACTCCGTGATGTCGGAGATGACCTCAGTCAGCACCCCCGGGTCCGTAAGCAGGAACTTGTCAAGGCGCCAGGTGCGCGCACCCGGGGTCCAGTCGGCAGGACAGAAGGAACATTCCACTGCTCCATGATCGGACCAGGAGATGGGGTGAATCCGCGAAGCATGGGCAACCGGAGCTAAGTTCTGGCTGAGGAAAATGTAGTCTATCCTCGAGTAAGAGCCGTGGGGATGAGAGAAGAAGGTGAAGTCTAGGTCCTTAGGGTGATGGAGCCGCCAAATATCCACAAGCGCCGCCGTCATAGCAAAGTCTCGTAGCTGTTTGGAGGCAGGAGAAGAGCCCTGCCGCACAGTCGCACCCCTCCGGTCAACGAAGGCGTCCCAATACGTATTAAAATCGCCTCCTACAATAAGCATATGGTTGCGGAACGGCAGAAGGAGATTCGAGAGCTGATGATAAAAGGAGGCCGACTGAGTCGAAGGAGCGTAAACATTGAGGATGACAGCTGGCTTATTGTGTAAAAGTCCCGACAAAAGAAGGTAACGGCCCCACTTGTCACGCAAAACGTCAGCACACTGGAATCCCATCGAGGCTCTCAGGAAAACACTTACGCCGTTTTTACGTTTAGTAGGATGCGTAGCGTGGTAGTGGACTCCGAAGGACCTGTTCCAATACGAGGGCAAGGAGGCCTTACGAAGGTGTGTCTCCTGCAGCACAATAACATCGGCATGTAACTTTTGATAGTATCGCATAGCTTGTCGCCGCTTCTGGGGGGAGTTGAGGCCCCGTACATTGTGACTAATTATCTTAAGTTGATCCGGCGGCATGGTCACTCACGGAGGAAAATCGTCGGGGCTGGAGATGCGGGAGAGAGCGAAGGCGATGAAGGTCCACGGGAACGAAAAAAAAAAAAAAAAAAAAAAACAGGAGAGAGGGAGGGACAAAGGGAAAAACACAGGGGAAACATGCCAATATCGTGTAATAAAGTACAGGCGCATAACAGCATTTGCATAAAAAACTGACAAAATAAGGCACGAGGAGTATTAGAGAACACATCATGGCCACATGGCCCAAGGAAACTACAGCTCTGAACCCTGACTAAACCTCCCACCAGGAGCTGCCCGGGGGAAGAGCCATCAGGCTGTAACTCGGCCAGTAACGGCCGTACGGGGGTAGAAGACAGCACTACCATCAAGGTGGATACCCCGCCCTAGCGGTGGACAATCACCCATAGATGTAAGAACATAAACAAATAACAAGAAATGCACAAAAATAAACAATAAACAATCTGCCGTCCAGGCACCGTGTGTAGCATAGTAAGGCAGAGGGAGGAAAAAAAAAAACAAAAAAAAAACGTGTATGCATGACGTGTATGCGAGCCCCCTAATGGTCAAGGTGCATGCGAGCCCCCTAGAGGCCAAGGTGGGAAATGGGGGATGTTGTGTGAGTGCAATGAGGGATGGGCATACATCCCGCCTGTGCAGCAAGGCAAGCCCCGTGTATGTGACAGGGCGCGAGCGGCTCCCAGCCAACGACGCACGAAAGCGGAGGAGGAAAAAAGTAAACAAACGGAAAAACAAACAAAAAAAAAACCGTGTATGCATGATGTGTATGCGAGCCCTCTAGTGGTCAAGGTGCATGTGAGCCCCCTAGTGGCCAAGGCAGGAAGAGGGGGATGTTGTGTGAGTGCAATGAGGGATGGGCATACATCCCGCCTGTGCAGCAAGGCAAGCCCCGTGTATGTGACAGGGCGCGAGCGGCTCCCGGCCAACGACGCACGAAAGCGGAGGAGGAAAAAAGTAAACAAACGGAAAAACAAACAAAAAAAAAAACCGTGTATGCATGATGTGTATGCGAGCCCCCTAGTGGTCAAGGTGCATGTGAGCCCCCTAGTGGCCAAGGCGGGAAGAGGGGGATGTTGTGTGTGTGCAATGAGGAATGGGCATACAACCCGCCTGTGCAGCAAGGCAAGCCCCATATATGTGACAGGGCGCGCGCGGCTCCCGGCTAACGACGCACGAAAGCGGAGGAGGAGAAAAGTAAACAAACAATAAAGAAAAAAAAAAAACATGTATGCATGATGTGTATGCGAGCCCCCCAGTGGTCTAGGTGCATGCGAGCCCCCTAGAGGCCAAGGTGGGAAATGGGGAATGTTGTGTGTGTGCAATGAAGAATGGGCATACATCCCGCCTGTGCAGCAAGGCAAGCCCCGTGTATGTGACAGGGCGCGAGCGGCTCCCGGCTAACGGTGCACGAAAGCCCGTAAAAAAAAAAAAAAGGGATAGTTAGCTCACCTACTACAACGGCAGACCCGGCACGAAGCCGAGGAACGACCTAACAGACAGCAGGCCTGGCAAAAACATGTGAAAGAAAACAGAACATAAATAAAAAGTCCATGAGGCCAGATAGCTCATGGAGGCGTCGCGCAGCATAGAACGAGAGTCCTCACGGAAGGGTGCTTGCCCGGGACCTCCTGCCAATCTCCCGGGTCGGGGACACCAGGGCTCTGTCTTCCGGCCCAAGCCTAGGGGTGGTAGATCCAGGGTCTGGAGAAAGTCCTCGGCCTTCCGAGAGGGACCGCAAGGAGCCTTGTCTGTCGCCAGTGTGGACCTGTAAGGCAAACGGAAACCTCCAGCGATAAGCTATGGAGTGCGCCCGAAGATGGTCTGTAAGGGGTTTAAGAAGCTTGCGTCGCTGTAGGGTCCGGGGTGAGAGGTCAGCATACACCTGGATCTCGAAGTTGTCGAGCGTGAGCGTAGTCGATCTCGCCGCCTTCATAACTTCCTCCTTGAGGGTATAATCACTCAACTTGATGATGACATCCCTGGGTTTGTCAGCAGGGCCTGGACGAGGCCGCAGAGTCATATGTATCCTGTCCACCGGGAGCACCTCATGGGCAGACTGCGGAAGGAGTTGGTGGAGAACCAAGCGGAGCACCTCCGTCAGGTCGAGGTAAGTCTCAGGAATCCCCCGCAGTCGGAAATTGGAGCGCCGGGATCTATTTTCCAGGTCCTCCTGAGCGTCCTGAAGAGCCAGAACCTCTTGCTGTAGGGATTCAATGTCGCCCGCCATCTTGCGTTTTTCCCGCTGAAGGACGGCGTGTGACCGCTCCAGTGTATCAGTGCGGGTGCCGATATCGTGGATGTCGCGCTTCAGGTCTCCGATTTCTGCATGGATGTGATCCATCAGATCTCTCTTCACCGAGCGCACAAGGTCCTTGATTTCGGCAATATCTTGCTTGGAGCAGGCCTGTGCCGCCATGTCGGCCGAAGGCCTCGTGTCGTCGTCTAGAGAGAGCCCAGGAGGCTCAGGAGTCGCGGGCTGGTGGGAGAATAAGTCCTGCACCGATTTCTGCTTGGAAGACTTGCGGGGCTTCCCGGACATTCTCTGGCCACACACAGCAGCAAAGAAGCGATGTAGGGTGAAAGTGAGCGCGAATTTATAGCATATTATAGGGCTGAGTGGAGGAGCAAAAGCTCTACGCGTCCATCTTGGGTCGTGGCTCGCTCCGCCCCCGCAAATTAGTTTTTAACAGAAAACCACACCAACTTACACAATCCTGCCATCAGAACCAATAATACTGGTCAGACTGAAGGAAGGAGGGAAACTGGGATTTAGAGAGCTTTGGTTTTCTCACTGTTGCTGCTCTGTACTGCTTGGTCTTTTGGCTAAGATCAAGTGTAGTACCCATATGGCCTTAGAACCGGGATAGCAAGGAGTCCGAGGTGCTGATTTGCCCTGGTGAAATGCCGGAGTCATGGTGTAGAGATTGCACGCCTCTGTTACCATGAGCGCACAATCTCACTTTGGTGGCCTTTTTTGCTTGCAACGCTTTTCCCCTTGACCCTTATGGGCTTGGGGTCAAGCAGAATTTTTTTGAATCTGGCTAGGCCAGAAATGGCAAATATATATATATATATATACGTAGAAAGTATGTAAGTGGGGTGAGAAAAAACCAGTGCACCCAAAAGAAAATGAGGTGAAATGAATATAAATGAAACAGAAAAAAATATATGTATATACTTCCTCCTTCAGTCCTTACAGCTGCCACCCAACCACAACACTCTCCAAATGTTGAACAATACCAAAAAAGATCCACTTGGGGGCGCTCATATAAGAAAAAAAGAGAGAGAAGAAAATAACAACAATGATAGTGTAGACCGTTTAAACCAATAATTCAATATTCAGGTATATTATTGCACTCACAAAGATATTAGGGTTTTCAAGCTTTTTGGATATTTCTTGTATTCCCTGGCATATACTGGAAAAGAGAACCAGAGGCCCAATGGTGCAGTATGTTTTTCTAATGGTAAATATAAGTAATGTATCAGTTGCACTCACATGAGATGTTGCACATCCGACCATGTGCAAATCAGCATGATTATTTCCCAACGGATTCTGAGCTGGTGCTCTTCTTTTCCCTCCGGATCCAATACAGTGCAGATTATATAGAAAAGTAATATTTATTATGGGACTAGCCCAAATTCAATAAATAAAATCAATTGAATAAAAATATATAAAAACAATAAAAGTCAATAAAAGTCCATCTGATGACTTATCGAAGATAATTAACGAAGATCTTCGATAAGTCATCAGATGGACGTTTATATTGGACGTTACACCTGTAACGTGCTCTTATAACCTCGGGTGACCTCTACATGCAGGAAACACCTCCATCTCTCCCTATTTAAACCTGGGACTTCCACACTTTAAAACTGCATAGTCTCTATGGTTAGGCATGACGTGGTACAGCATAACTGCTATCATTATATACTGAGGCACACATTGACTGTGGTACAGCATAATACCTGTCATTATATACTGAGGCAAACATTGCCAGTGATATATCATAACTGTTATCATGATATACTGAGGCAAACATTGACTGTGGTACAGCATAACTGTTATCATATACTGAGGCACACACTGACTGTGGCACAGCATAACATCTATCATTATACACTGAGGCAAACATTGACTGTGGCACAGCATAACATCTATCATTATACACTGAGGCAAACATTGACGGTGGTATAAGATAACTGTTATCATTATATACTGAGGCACGCACCAACAGTGGTACAGCATAACACCTATCACCATACCCAGCGCACAGCCACAGTTGCCGCGCGCATTGTTTCTGGAGGCGTGCTGGCATGGTAGCACCCCTCAGATGAGCGGCACCCGGGGCAGACCGCCCCCCGCCAGCTACGCTATAGGCAGGACGGCAGTATTCAATCCCGCTCGCAGCCGATTAGTTTTGAACTTTGCGGCTGCTTTGAATGTTCGTCTGCCGTCCGGACGGATTCAGGGCGGCCTGGGGGGCAGTTTCCAGCCCGCCCCTGTTCCTGTTTTCTGATTTGGCTCCTGTTATCTTATTGTCTGGTATTGACTCGGCTAGTTTGACTACTCTTCTGGATATTGATTCGGCTTCCGCTTTTCTGGTTTTACCAGGCTAGTTCTCAGACCTGCTTCTTGTCTACTCCTGGTTCCTGTTTGCCTGGCTCACTCCGCCAGCCGGGGGCCACCATGGATCCCTCGGAGATTGGCCAGAAGATGTCTGCCTGTGAAGCCTGTATTGAAAGTTTAGATCATCACATGTACCAGTTCGCTCAGGCTTTGCAAACACTCCTGGCGAGGACTGATCCATCACGTGGTCCTCCACCTGCGCCTACGGCCACAGCTGTTGCTGTTCCACCGCTGGCTGACCCAAGTCTTCATACCCTCCGTTTGCCTCCTCCTCCCAGATATGGAGGTGTTGTGCATTCCTAAACCAGTGCGCCATTCACTTCGAGATGTCTCCCCACTTGTTCCCATCTGACATAGCCCGTGTTGGATATGTCATCTCCCTACTCACTGACAGGGGTCTGGTCTGGGCAACTCCTCTTTGGGAACAAAATTGTCCAGTGGTCAACAATTAAAATGACTTTTCATTTTTTTTGTAAATATATTTTTATTAATTTTCAGTAATTTTTCATACAAGTAGAACAGGAAATGGGGAGAGGGTAGAGGAGACATTCAACACACCATCAAGGGACGGGGAAGGGAAACATAAGTCCCGACGCAGCGGAACTGGCAGAATATAATACTGTCACATAAGAGATTTACAGAAAGTACGAAAAGCACATGTACAAAACTTAAACAGTGCGTGTCTGCATCCATAATCAAAGTACCACCCGAAACTGGCAGCAGCATGGAGTGACATGACCATCGTAAAGGGCAGCACAAACGGGAAACAAAAAGGGTAGGACAAGAGGCTACAGGGAAGGGAAAGGAACAGGAAAACAGGGTAGTACGGAGTAGCGGAAGAGTAGGTAAAGAGAGAAGAGAAGAAAGGGAAGAAAGAAGAGAAGAGAAAAAAAAAAAAAAAATAATAATAATAATTAATTAAAGAGCCTCTCCAACAGCACCCCAAGCACCATGCCCACACCTAGATCCCCAGCATGGACCGAGCATCAGGGCTTGCAACGTACTCCAACCAGTAATACCACGTCCTATTATACTTCACAGTCTGATCATCAGAGGACATAGTTAGTTCCTCCAATGTTCTAATGCTTTCCACTTTCACAATCCATTCCTTGAAGGAAGGAGGTACGGGGTCCTTCCAATGCAGGGGTATTAAAGCTTTTGCAGCATTAAAAAGATGAGGCACTACCGACTTCCTATAACTGGAGACCGAACTGGAGGTGTTATGTAAAAGAAAGGTGGCAGGGGAAAACGGAATTGAGCAATCCGTGAACCTCAGCAGAAGCGCGTGAATCCGTCGCCAGAAGGGAACTATCCTCGGACACTCCCACCAGATATGTAGCAGCGTACCCACCCCCGCCATGCATCTCCAACAGGTATCGGGCACGTCTGGGAAGGCGCCATGAATCGCCACAGGGGTCCAGTACCAGCAAGCAAGAAGTTTATATGAAGTCTCCTGCAACTTCGTACTACGCGTGCATTTGTGTGTAAGAAGGAAAATCCTTTCCCACTCCTGGGGGCTCAAAGAAACCTGCAAAGCCTGTTCCCAATAGCCCTGAAAGCGCAGAGGGACGGCGGTCATAGACTGTAATAGGAGCTGATACAACAGCGAGATGCCATGGGCAGGCAGGGAAGACCCGGTACAGAGGAGTTCAAAGCAGGTAAGGTCCCTAGTCAGCATCCACCTCTGAGGGATCGTAGCAAGATAACTCTTTAGTTGAAGGTAATGAAATTTATCTAAGGCAGTAGGTAGTCTGTCCACCACAATGTCTGTCAGGGGCCGTAACTTGCCGTCAACCAAAAACATAGAGATCTGGGCTTTGTCTGTCAGCAAAGTCGAGAGAAAGGGGCCCGCCCCTTGTCCCGGGGGAAAGTCAGGGTTGTTCCGAATCGGCAGCAAGGGTGAAGGATACGTCGTTAAAGCGTGTGTCAAGTGTAAAGAATGCAAAACTTGCAGTGTAGCGGACACAAATGGGTGGCCGCGGGCTTGAGCTCGGGAATGATGGCGAGGCAGCCATAAAAGGTGATGCAGCGGCAGTGTAATCGCCGCGGACTCAATATCGACCCAAAGTTTATGGAGAGGTCGATGGGACCACTCCAAAGCCCTGAGAAGATGACACGCTTGGTAATACAAGCGAGGGTTAGGAAGACCAGCGCCGCCACAGCGTTTCGTCCTACACAGGGTGGCAAATTTGATTCTGGACTGCTTCCGCATCCAGATGAATCTTAGAAACATGGACCTCACAGAGGTAAAAAAGGCCAAGGGAATCGCAATCGGGAGCGACTGAAAAAGGAATAGAAGCCGAGGCATGATATTCATCTTAATCACGTTGATTCTCCCAAACCACGAGATATGCTGGGGGGCCCACCCATTGAGGTCTTTTTGGATCGCAACCAGTAGCGGTGCGAAATTGTGGCGATATAGAGCGGACATATCATTTGTGAGCCTGATACCCAAATAACGCATCTTCTCCATACACCACCTGAAGGGGAAACTAGATCTCAAGAGCGTAGCAGTTGCGGCAGAGAGATTTATATTAAGGATTTCAGACTTGGAGTTATTGATTCTTAAATTCGCCAGTTCTCCATATTCCCGGAATTCCCGGAGAACAATCGGGAGAGACAACTGCGGTTGCGTAATCGCAAAGAGCAAATCGTCCGCACAGCCCAAAATTTTGTGCGTAGTCGTTCCAACTCGGAGTCCCCGAATATCAGTGTTCCGCCGTACAGATTCCAAAAAGGGCTCCAGGGACAATATAAAAAGCAGAGGAGATAGCGGACAGCCCTGCCTAGTTCCGTTCGTGATGGGAAAGGATTCAGTAAGCATCCGATTGACCCGAATCCTGGCGGACGGGCCGGAATACAAGGATTCCACCCAACGTCGCATGTTGGGACCAAAACCCATTCGCTCCAGGACCGCAAACATAAACGACCAATCCAACCTGTCGAACGCCTTTTCAGCGTCCGTCGACAGGAGGATAGTCTCAGTCCGAGATTGGAGCGCGTAATGTATCAAATTCAGGGCCCGGATCGTGCTATCCCTGGACTCCCGCCCCCGGTACAAAACCCGATTGGTCGGGATGGACCAGGACCGGAATGAAACACTGCATTCTAGAAGCAAGGATTTTAGAAAATAATTTAAGATCTGCATTAAGCAGAGAAATGGGCCGAAAGCTGCTACATTGTTCCAAATCTTTGCCCTCCTTGGGAATTAAGGAGATAGTAGCCATCAGGGTGTGCGGATGGATAGCCTTGCCGTCCAGGATAGCATTAAGAGAGAGCACCAGCTGCGGACCCAAGACGTCCAACAACTTTTTATAATAGAGCAAGGGAAGCCCGTCAGGACCAGGGCATTTCCCCAGCTTTGAACTTTTAATGGCAGCCCCCAATTCAGACAAGGTGATGGGAGTTTCCATACTCTCCGCCTCCGCCACAGACAATTTTCTCCTCAAAGTTCTATCGAGGTAAGCAGATATTTTGGATGACCGCACAGCTTGGGGGGCGGGGGGGAGAGGATCAGAAAGGTTATAGAGACCGGAGTAATACTCCGTAAAAGCTGTCATAATCTCCTGGGGGAGCCTACAGGGGGCCCCAGACGAAGAACGTACTTTAGGGATGTAAGAGAGTCGCCGGCGAGCACGCAGTGCCCGTGCGAGAAATTTGCCGGGTTTATCCCCATGTTCATAGTATATTGCCCTCAATTTGAGAAAGGAACGCCTCGCTTTAGCAGCAAGCAGGGAGGATAAATCCTTCCTAAGAAGGACCAACCGCTGGAACAGTGTGTCCGTGGGAGTGTCCTTATGAACCTGTTCAATAGTCGCTATTTCCTGATACAATCTCCCAAGGGCAGCCGAGTCCGCCTTTTTCTTTTCAGCGCCAAGCTTAATGAGATGCCCGCGGACCACACACTTATGAGCTTCCCAAACAGTCAGCGGGGAAACGTCAGGCGTCGAATTTTCTAAAAAGTAATTAGTCAAGAGCGTCCGAGTGTCGGCCAGAAGCACAGGGTCAGAAAAGAGCGTTTCATTAAGTCTCCACGATGAGGAGGTCGGCCTGGTCAACGTCGAAGTCAAGTCCAGTATCAGCGGTGCATGGTCAGACCAGGTAATCGAACCATATCGCGCCGCCCTCAACAAGTGTAGATGATAGTACGGCAGAAAGAAATAGTCAATTCTAGTGTAGAGCCCCCTAGGAGTGGAGAAAAAACTATAGTGCCTGTCGCAAAGATGTAGCGCCCTCCAACAGTCCACTAGTTGGAAATCATGGAGTAAGGACTTCAACCGATGGAGGACATTGGGGGGTGCAGGAGTGCCCAGCAGAAGTATCCACCGCAGGCTCCAGAGCCACATTAAAATCCCCTCCGAGGACCAACAGACCTTCCTGAAAGGACCGCAGCAACTCAAGAATCCTAGCTAAGCAGCGATGTTGCTGCCTGTTAGACAGATAAACATTAGCGAAAGTGTACAGGGAGTCCGCAATTGTACCCTTCACAAAAACAAATCTACCACCTGGATCCGTCAAAGTAGCCTTCTCAAGAAACGGGGTATGTTTGTCAAAAAGAATCGCCGTGCCCTTAGATTTAGAGGTAACATTATTACTAAAAAACCCCAATGGGTAGGAAGCGTTGCGCAACGTAGGCGGCCCGGAAGCCCTAAAATGGGTCTCCTGAAGGTAGACAACAGAGGCTTTGTGATAGCGCAGGTCTCTCAACAAATGGGAACGTTTTTCGGGTATATTGAGACCCTTCACATTATAGGAGACAATGGTAAGGTCACGAGGAACACAGGGAGGACGCCTGAGCGCCAAGGGCGCCACAGCAGAGGCCATGAGAGAAGCAAAAGAGAGAAGAGAGGAAAGAGAGAGAAGAGAAAGAAGAGGAAAAAAAAGGAAAAAATAAATAAATAAATAAATAAAGGGGTGGGGGGGTGGAGGGGCTGAGGAGGGAAGGGCAGGGAAGAAAAAGGGGAAGGGACACAAAAACCACCTGGAGTGACTACTGGATAGTGGAACGCGGCCTCCCTAACAAGGAAGGACGGCAGTCTTAACCACCTCAGTAACGTTAAACACTCCCAATGAGGGGGTATGCGTCACCCATCCAGAGGGGAAGCAGGTGCACCAAAAACTGTATAACTAAGGGAATAAAAACAAAATAACAGCACTGGTGCGGAGGGCAGCCGCCGCCGCCCCGAACCATCAGCAGGATTTCTATATCCCGCAGGAATTACCAAAGATCCAAAGAGAGAAACATCAGTGTGATACCTCTTTTACTAATAGTAATCTGTGAAGGATTCCAATAAGGAATCATGAAACATTCGATACCAGAGGAAAAACGAGCGAGAGACCGAAGAGAACTAGTACAAACAGAAAAAACAGCATACACCATGTAGTGGCGGGGTCCCAATAAAGGGCAGCAGAAGGTGGCCGTCAGAGCACGCAATGCACCGGGCCAGGTCACAGAGCAAATACAGATGTACAACATTGAAAATATACATATATAACGAAAAAAAAAAAAAAAAAAAAAAAAAAAAAAACATAAAATATATAATCCAGTCCAGACACGGAGTCGCATCCCAGAGAACAACCCCAAGGGGCAAGAAATCTAGGGTGAGGGAGGCAAAAAGGCACACCCGTGGAGGGGGTATCCTGGCGGTCGACCATGACCGCAAGGAGGTGTGAAAAAGAAAAACAATAAACAAATTAAGCCAATCCCCCCCCCCCATAAAGAAATAAAGCATAAAGACGTGTAAGTGTGGTGCATCTGGGAGGTGCGATAAGCGAAGAAAACATTCACGGCGCAACTCCGCGTCTAGACCAGAATAGCACAGTACAGGGTACACATGAAGAAACACCCCCACAAACTCCTCCCCCGTGTATCCAGGTGAAAGTGCGCATTCATAGAGGGCCCAAATTAAGGCCGGGACGATAGAACCCGGGCAGAAGTATATGCAAAAAAAAAAAAAATAAATAAAAACGTGGTGTGAATGCATGCCATGTATAATACAAACAGATAGAGTTGATGAGCAACCGAACCAAGCCCAGAACAGCCCCGCCGCATGAATGTAGTGTGAAGTGTAACGTCGAGGGAGGGCCACAGGGCCAACTCTAGCTGTGATGCCTGACCACAGGTGTCAATAAAAACCCAAAATATTAATAAAATAAAAAAAGGAAAATTTATATATCTCCCCTAACACCCCAAAGCAACCCCCCCTCGAAACCCACCCCCCACATATCCCCCAAAATAATAAGAAGAGTAATGTGTGTGGAAGTAGACCCAAAGCATCCCCATACAGCTACACAAAATGTACACAGAGAGGGAGGGGGAACTCCCTCATCGAGAAAATGTGTGATGGGAATAGCTCGACAGACCGGGCTGCCTAGGAGCGGCCTCAATACGCTAGGGCAATAGTAAGGACATAAGGGCCCACCGAAAACGACAGGGTCCGTCCACAGGTGCACACATGATCAAAAGCATGAATAGCTAAATGTGAGGGCAATGCATATATCGTACAGTGCAATATCGTACAACCCCCCCCCTCCCAAATCAAACCCCCCCCTCGCAAATACATACATAGAGATAATGGTGGCATGGTCACAGAAACATTGGCAAGAAAACCACATTAACATGGCTCGCATAATGTACCACACAATACAGTAGCACACCATAACATACAAACCAAAATCAAAATCCAAATCAAAACAAAACAGCCCGGTCTGAAGACATTTACGGTGTTAAAGTCACGAAGGACAGGCGGAGCACATGGCCGGCGACCTCGGATACTCACAGGCATAGAAGGCAGTATAGATGGCAAAAAAGGAAGTCCCAGGTGCACAGTCTCGACGCCATGATGGAGCAGGCGAAAACCACGTGGCAAGGCCCAAACATGTCTTCATGGGGCAATAAAACCGAGAAGAACCTCACTCCTCTCGCGTGAATCGACCTGGAGGATCAGCAGGACGACGAGGGACAGGAGCCAAATCCGGTGGTCCCGGAGGACTTCGGGGTCTGGACGTCTCACGTCGGCGGCGGCGGGAGAGGCGATCCGAGCGGTCTGGGGCCACATGTAGCTCCGGTAGACCCCAGTCTTCGATGTGAAGACCCAAGATGCCAAGGGCATCCAGAAACTCCGGGAGCTCATGGAAATAGCGGAGTGATTTAACGGCGTTGTTAATCCGTACATTCAGGCTAAAGGGGTAGCCCCAGCTATACCTCAGCTCCCTTCTTTGCAGCTCCCTGGTCAGTGGTCGTAATAGCCGCCTGGTTTGAAGCGTGAGATCAGAGAGGTCATGGTAGAACGAAAGATCGTGACCCTCATAGGGCCAAGAGCCTACCTCCCGCGCTCGTTGCATAATGGCTTCTTTCAATCGAAAGTCAACCAGGTGACAGATGATATCCCGGGGGGGGGTGCCGACGGTGGACCACGCGGTCGTAAAGCCCTATGGGCTCGGTCCATACAGATAGCCGTCTCCGGGGGTCGGTTGAGGAGTGCGTTGAACAAGGCGGTAAGTATCCGGAACAAGTCCTCACCCTCCTGGGGTAGCGCCTCAGGTAAGCCTCGGACCCTGATATTATGCCTCCGGCCTCGGTTGTCGAGATCTTCCAACCGCCGTCTATAATCCGCCAGGTAAAGAGTATGTTGAGCAGAAACCTTTGCCACGTTCTTAAGGTTATGCGTGAGACGTGTAGATTCCTGTTCTTGAGTGGTAAGGCGCTTGTCAAGGCCTAATAGATCAGCTCGCAGCATCGCCACTTCTTCCTTCACCGCGTGCTTAAGTTCTGTGATCAGGGTACTGAAGTCTTCCTTCCATGGGGCCGAGGAAAACAAACGGTGTACGGTCTCCTGGCTTCGGGTATCGGCAGGAACATCGTCACTGCAACTCTGCCGGCTGTCTTCCGTACCCTCCGTGCTCGCAGGCGAAGGGACCCCAAGGCCCTCAGGAGGCAGCGGGGCCAGGTCTCGTGGCGTCTGAAAGTATTCCCGCAAGGAGCCGGAAGACACTTTGCTTTTGCCCTTGGGGGTCTCTGGCTATACAGGCAACTTTTTATTTCTGCCCATGATGCAGGATGGCTATGGATGGCTATCAATGGTTAGGGCCGCAGCGGAGCTCCTCTCCTAAGCGTCCATCTTCTCCGACGGCTGGCCACGCCCCTCCTCTAAAATGACTTTTTAACCACTTTACGTCAAGGGGTTCTTCCTCACCTAATCATTACAGTAGAGCTTCATAAAATTGGAAGCGGCTATAAGAAAATAGCAAAAGCATTGTAAATGCCCATTTTCACCATCAGGGCCATAATTAAGGAGTTTCACTCAACTGGAAATGTTTTGAATTAACCTGGAAGAGGTCGCATATCTATATTGCGTCTATATTGTCTCAATGTCTCAAAGGATGGTTCAAGTGGCCAAAAAATCTCCAAGATTCCCAGCTGGAGAATTACAGAAGGTAGTTGCATCTTGGGGTGAGAAAGTCTCCAAAACAACAATCGGACTTCACCTACATGCCCACAGGTTGTCAGGAAGGGTTTCAAGAAAAAAAGCCATGACTATCATGCAAAAACAAACTCAACCTTCTTTAGTTGGCACTACTGGAACTTCACATAGGATCGGGTTTCATATGCAGATGAAACCAAAATAGAGCTTTTCTGACAATAAACACCAGAGGTGGGTTTAGCGCTCACAGAGAGATAGCCATATGGAAAAGTATCTCATACCCATGATTAAATATGGCGGTGGCTCTTTAATGTTTTGGGGCTGTTTTTCTGCCAGAGGACCTGGACATTGTGTTAGGATACAAGGAATCACGGGCTCTATCAAATATCAACAGATATTAAGTAAATGCCTGACTGCCTTTGTCAGTAAGCTTAAAATGGGACATGGTTGGATCTTCCATCAGGGCAATGATCCAAAATATACATCAAAATCAACACAAAATGGTTTACTGACCATAAATTCCTACCGTGGGCATCCCAGTCCCCTGACTGAACCCAGTAGAAAACCTGGAGGTGAACTGAAGAGGAGAGGCCACCACATCGACCTCAAAATGTGAAGGATCTGCGGCCCCTTGCTATGTATTCTCCAACCTTATCAGACATTATACAAAAAAGAACCAGAGCTGTTATCTTGGCAGAGTGATAAGGCACAAAGTATTGACTAAGTATTGACTAAAAGGGTACCAATAAAAAAATGGTTTCATTCTTTCCCACCCTTGGGTTGATGATGCAAATCACCCTCTTCTTCTAAAGTCATGATTACTTAGTTGATCCTACATTTCACTTTAAGTTTGCTGCTCCTCTACCTGCTCCCCAACCCCAGAGGTGACGTCCAGAAGCGGCCGGGCAGTTTTCGGCCAATTTGTCAGGGTCATTCACTGTACAGGCTTTGTATGGAAATTATTGATAAACCTTTTTATTATTATTTTAACTCCAGTTAAATGGATTGTTTTTAATCCTGGGTTCCTCCGAGCTTAGAGTCTAAAAAAATAATTAAAGTATGAAACTATTCCCAGTACGTACAGTTCTTTTATGGCTTAAACGCGTCACCTAAGTCTCCAGACTCCCTTCCAGAGAATATAAAAACGTTCAACTCTGCAAATCAGATTCACTTGCAAAATGCAGGTCTAGTTACGAGACGTCACGCGTCCAACAGACCTGCACCGAGCTCCCCCGGGAGAAGATTATTTCATGGAGAAGACCCAGGACTTTCTGACGGGTGGCAGATCCGCTCTGTCTGCGGTGATGGCCTGTCTGTGGTTGCTGTCGGCAGAAGGGGGTTTTCAAACAGTGACACCGGGATGCCGTCTCCCCCTCAGAATTGCTGTGTTTGAACCAAAATATGTCCAGGATGGAGACGTTATTATCGGTGGGATCTTTACAGTAAGGATTCAACTTTTCGAGGAGAAAGGGCGAAGAACGTATTGTTATTTGTAAGTAGTTTTCCTATAACTTTTATTCTTAATCTCTAATCTATACATTGTCTGTCTGTAGTTCAGTGTTAGTGTTTTTTGTTATGGGTGTAGTTTTTTCGGTTTTACATGAAACCCTCATCTGTCCGGCACGATATGAAAAAGGTCTCCAAAGAGCATTTGCTTTCAACTTGCAATCAATCCAAAAAATGTCTAACTCTTTAACCCCCTCCTGATCCGGACTCTGTAAGTAATTGGCTTTAATCCCTTTTTTTTTGATTTTTGTTTTGCATACTCAGCATTTTCCATATTTTGGTGACTAGTGTATGTTCGGTAGGAGGGGATGAACTTCACAGCACAGTAAGGTCATCTTCTTAAAATATGGAAGTTGCTATCGCACAAAGAGAACGTGTCTAATAATTTAGTGGTCCAAACATATTAGAAGTATAAATATTCATATATATATCTATGTACATGATTACACTAGTTGGGTTTTTGAATCATTTACATTTTTAATTTGTTTTTACATTATTGTAATATTCGCATATTGTACTAAAACCAAGCATATTGGTTGTTGATTACATTTTTGTTTTAGATTTTAATTAACATTTGAAAGAAACCCCTAAAACCGATAAAGGCACGCTGCCAAAACCCTACCAAGTGTGCCAGTAAATGGAGGGACTCCAGCATGCAGCATTCGTCCCAAAATGTGCACAAAACTTTAAATTGTAAAGGGGAAAATCCTCAAAGCCCTAAAATCCTAAAGTTCCTGTTAGATTCATGCTTGTTTCTTACTTAGAAAGGTAAAGGGAGTGAGTTAAAATCTTCAGACAATGTGCATTCAGGGGAAATACAGTTTGTAGGGGTTATTTTTGTGTTGAGGGGTTGGATTTCCCCCCCAAATTATCAGATGTGTCGTAGTGTTGTGATTTGGGAGTCTCTTGTGACGGCGTAATGTTGACATACTACATACATGTGATATCCGTGCTCATAAAACGTGGGAGAATATGTCTTGCTTCTGGTAGCTCAGTGTGCGGCGTCCATTCCGAAACGCGTCTGGCATGTGAAAAAGTAGAGATATGAGCCCCGCATCCTAGGGAAGGTTTGTGGCTGTGGTGGGTCACCTAGAAAGGTCTTTGAAATCTTTAGGATATGAGTTATCAGGGAATATGTCCTCAGCAATTTGAGCTATAGTAGTGGTATTTGACCACACGGGCCGGCCTTCGCCCCCTATATGCCTCAATAAGCCAATAAGCCTTGGCCACCCATGACCCTGTTGCTCCTTCTTGGACCCCCTTTTGATAGGTACCTCTGCAGACTGTGACACCCCACAAGAACTGCAGTTTTGGAGATGCTCTGACCCGGTCTTCTCGCCATTACAATTTAGTCCCTTGGCAAAGTAGCTCAGATCCATACGCTTGCTCATTTTTCCTGCTTCTAACATATCAGCTTTGAGGACGAAATGATCACTTGCTACATAATATATCCCACCCAATGACAGGTGCCATGATCAGTGGCGACTCTAGAAACAATATATAGGGGGGGCACACAAGATACCACAGTCAAACTGGGGGGGCATTAATAATTTCCACCATTAAATCATACCACTGAAAAAACACACACATATATATGTTATTGGACAATACAATACTTGATCATTCAACATGGGAAGCCTGAAGCCACAATTTAGTACGACTAATCCTTAAAATCCTTTAAACAACACAATACCTTAACTTTTG
This sequence comes from Spea bombifrons, assembly GCF_027358695.1. Taxonomy (NCBI): domain Eukaryota; kingdom Metazoa; phylum Chordata; class Amphibia; order Anura; family Pelobatidae; genus Spea; species Spea bombifrons. The sequence continues at coordinate 776,704 of NC_071087.1, read as the reverse complement.
CACTAAATGATTTCAGGGCCTAATATTAGATCCTGCTGCTGATATATATATATATATATTAGCCCCTGCTGCCCATATACATTCATATTAGTTGCCGATATATATTAATATTAGTCCCTGCTGACGATATATATATATATATAAATATATATATATAAATATTAGACCCTGCTGCCGATAGCAGGTATAGATCAATACATTAACACACAAAACCAGCTTTGCATGTATAGATCAATTTAAATTCACTTGTGATCTCAGCACTGAAGGTATATATCAAATAAACAGAATCAGACATACCAACCCTGTATTTGCAGGTATACATAAATAATGTATGGAAACATAGCATACCAGATATGGATTTACAGAATAACACAGAAACCCAGCTTTGCAGGTATAGATCAATTGGAATTCACATAAAAACACGGCATTAATGGTATATTTAAAACCCCCTAAATTACAGGGATAGATCACAGGTTGCACACCCCAAAGCCAGCCCTGGCGTCCACACTGTCCACATAGAACCTGACCAGCACCCAGATAACACACATAAGATTTGCAATCTTTGTCCCATATACACCCGGCCTGTGCCATCTCGGTTCCCAAGGCTCAAACATCCTGCTAGTGCCATCTTTGCCCTTCCACAATTATACATCTATGATACACACAAACACATTAACTCATGCTCTCCCTCATTCAGACAATTCATCCACACATTAACTCATGCTCTCCCTCATTCAGACAATTCATCCACACATTAACTCATGCTCTCCCTCATTCAGACAATTCATCCATTTTAAGAAACTACGCCCCTTGGAGCTTCAAATGAGGGGCTACATGTATTTCTAGGACAAAAGTTGAGTGCACAAATAATGACGGAATATGTCGCTTTGGCTAGAAAATATGTTTTTTCTAACCATAGCGACATGTTCATTTGTGTCTTGCGCACTCCAGGTTTGTACTAGAAACACATACAGCCCCTCATTTGATGCGCCAAGGGGTGTAGTTCTTGCAAATATGTACTTTTTGTGCCATAATTTAACTTCCTACGTGAGCAGTAATGCCACGTCAAGGCTTCAACCCTAAATTCACACGCCTTTCATATCTCCATTCACTCGCAGAAGCACACACCATACTTTCCATACATTCACTCACAGAAGCACACACCATACTTTCCATACATTCACTCACAGAAGCACACACCATTCTTTCCCCTTACAATCCCAAAGAAATGATGGTAAAGGGAGAAAACAAAAATCACTTTTACAGCAAAAATAAGTTTTGCAGTAAAAATGCAAGGCGCTCCAGGGATGATATGGTTACTCACGTACCGCACAGGCTAAATGGCTGATTTTAATAATATTTGTAGTTCATCAGGATTTCAAAAATTGCCTCCCTCTACCGTTGGCTAAATTTAACCCCATGATCAAAGGGATCATAGGATTAAAAATTAGTATCGGCCATTTTTAAAAAGGGAATGTGACTTTTTATAGCTATATGATCGCTGTGGTAACATTGGCTACCACAGTGATCATTTAGCTAGAATACTTAAACTTTTTTTATTTTTTTTTAAAGTTTAACTACTTTATGTTTAAATAATTTTTTTTACATTTTTTTAATGTAATTTTTTTAAATTTTTTTACAAGCTATATACCGTTGGAAAGGTGAGGCGATTACCTTTCCAACGGTATATGTTGGAGGTCTGTAGCTGCTTAGATGCCTGAGATACTAAGCAGCATGCCCCCATACCGCTTTAACTGACAATTGTCAGTTATTAATAAAGTTGCGCGGTGACGTCATCGCGTCATTGCGCGAGACGTCACCGGCCGGATCGGGTGGCCCCGGTGATGCCCTTCAGTGTGAGGGGCAGATCGCCGGGGTAGCTGGTGATGGGGGTCCACAGACCTCCATCAAGGTAAGATAGTGCTAGTGACGGCATGGTGCCGTCGTTAGCACCCGACTGGGACTGCTAGCGACGGCACCATGCCGTTGTTAGCAGTCAAGGGGACTGTCCTGGGTGGCTCCAAATTCGGCGGGGGGGCAACAGGGGGGGCAAGGAATATCCTAGGGGGGGCAATTGCCCCCCTGTAGCGACGCCACTGGCCATGATAAATAATCAGTGTTCACTTCACCAGTCAGTGCTCAGAATGTTATGGCTGATCGGTGTATATCAGTTTGTTGGTCTGAGTTGGTGGTAGTGGGAATGGTTGTAAGACATCTATTGGCATTTTCTAGCATACTAGGTGATGGTCCTTCTCTGCTAAGCCTTGGTAATCGCTCTTAAGGGGTCACTGTGGCTAGTTTATCCATGATCTTATGCTTCATCTTCGATCTAGGGGTAGTAGTAAAGTTTCAGCTTCTGTTGTCAGTTGCTTCCTCTTCACTATGTTGCTACATAATGTAATCGTTTAGGCCTTTTAAGTATCGTGATGCAAAGGTCATGAGGTCAGCCAACAATGAAATGAAAAACAATACGGGGAGATCCATTAAAGTTACCCGCATTAGGAAATGTGATTGTGTGCGAGTGCATGTGAGGTTAAGGCAACAGACAAATTCACTGATCTGCAGTTGTAAAAGTGATCCAACTCACAAATGTCCCCTTATACCCCAGAGGTTTGTAAGGTGACTTCTGCCCTCTCACTGGTACAAAAACAGGGCCACCTATTTAAATAAAAGATTCACTTACCTTTTTAATGGCACATCCTGGAAAGTTCTGGCTCTGAAATTCTAGACGCATGCGCCGGTACCATCCAAGCAAAAAAATCAAATAAAAGGGCCCTGACAGCCCCAAAAAGGAAATGCCCGATTGTCTCTAGGCAGTCTGATCCCCTGAGTGACAGCAGCGAGATATTTTTATTATTATTATTATTATTTTTTTTACAGAGTTAGAGAAAGTTTCTGTTGTTGGACATTTCCACTTAGGGGTGCACTCACTTTTGTTGCCAAGGTTTAGACATTAAAGGCCGTGTGTTGAGTTATATTTGAGGGGACAGTAAAGTTACTCTGTTATACAGGCCGTACACTCTGCGTTACATTGTAGTAGAGTCATTTGTCAGTGTTATCACATGAGAAGATATAATAAAATATTTACAAAAATGTGAGGGGTGGACTCCCTTTTGGGAGGTATTCTATATATTTATGGATTCTGAGTATGCAGCTGCTTAGCACAGCACAATATAATAGTAATAACTGTACCGCTACGGGAACAGCTGCGCCGAAGATGAAAAAAACGAGGATGATTACCGCGATCTGTAAAACACAAAAGATATGACACATTAGAGAATATTTAACCTTACTCAAGCGCTCTTTTGAAAAAACTGTCACGTTTTCACCCTTCACTGGCTTGACTTGTTCATACTTTGTGTGGCTCATTCCCGTTTCCAACCTCTAGTGGCCGCTCTTGTCACTCTGAAGCACTCAGAGTCATTATCTAGTCCAGCTGCACTCAGATCTGATTGCCATAACCAGGAAACAAGGTGCACCTGGAGATCACAGCCTATATAAACCTGCCCAGCCCTGCAGTCTGTTCCCTGATCTGTTCCCTGATCTGTTCCCTGATCTGTTCCCTGATCTGTTCCCTGATCTGTTCCCTGATCTGTTCCCTGATCTGTTCCCTGATCTGTTCCCTGATCTGTTCCCTGATCTGTTCCCTGATCTGTTCCCTGATCTGTTCCCTGATCTGTTCCCGCTTTAGTTCCTGCTTTGGTTCCTGATTTGTTTCCTGCTTTGGTTCCTGATTTGTTTCCTGCTGTGTTCCTGAGTTGCGGCCAGCGCCCCACTAACTGGACTCCCAAGTCGAGTACCCTGCAAGTGGGCTTCCTGCCGTGTGCCCTGCAAGTGGGCTTCCTGCCGTGTGTACCCCCATCCAGAGGGCTTCCAGCCGTGTGTGCCCCAACCAGAGGGCTTCCTACCAAGAGACTTTCTTTGTATATATATTGTACCATCATATGCAATACAACTCTTAATCCGCATCCTCTGTCTTTGAGTTATTTCCTGCGCCTGTCTGTACCAACCCCAGGCCATCATGCATCGTGGGGTACAGACAGAGCCCCTCGTATCCCCTGCACCTGGGCTCCTATCAGACCTGTTCCCCCGGTTCTTGACAAAAACTGACTCATATTAGATAGTATACATGAAACAAATGTTATTTAAGACAAGATATATATACTTTTATACAATTTTATCATTTCTATATTTGTATAGAAATATGCTTACTTGTCCATTTCATTTATGTTGGTGAGACTATCCAGAAAATGAAAACACGCTTCTCTAACCATAAATCTACAATTAATATTAAAAAAATATATTTTAATATGGAGGCTCTTGTTTCTCTGCCATAAACTTTTGACTTGTGGTTTTCCATGGATCGCTAAGTGGATCTGAGTGTTCAGAGATCTCTTTAACATCTTTTTGAAATTCCTGAACAAAAATTCTGATGGTAAAACAAGATCACTAGAAAAACCTCCTGTTCATAGAAACATAAAATCGGTTGGTAGATAGGAACCATCTAGCCTGCCTATTATTTCTGCTGTAAAGTCTCCACCATTCATCAGTCCATGGCAACTGTTCAGTAAGGAAGTAGGCCATCAACAATATTTTAAGCCAATATTACCTATGGGTACTTAAACCGTAAAGATTTTAATTTGGCGGTCACTAGTTCCCAAAGCCATCAAGACTTGGCAGCTAAACCCAGATACATATACCCAGAACCACAGGACTGGGGTTGTTAGAAGTCCTGCCAAGAGTCTACATGATTCTGGATACTCCATGCCGGCCAAAAAGGAAGCAGAAACCTGAGCAATCCCTATCTGTAAACATGTCTGCCCAAAAGCAGGGTCATATGTCCTATAAGTGTATGCGTGTATCTATGTGGCTGTCCTTTGTGTGCTTCCTGTATGTTTGATGGCTGAAATAAAGAATATATATATATAATAAATAAAGAATATTTATATTAATATTTACCTCACTCACTTCTTTCCCACAGCCCAACGCCCAGGTATTACAGACATCTCTTGGCTTTTATTTTTACCGTTAATGAGATTAACAGTACTCCTTTTTTTTTACGCAACCTGACTCTGGGATACCATGCGCTCGATTCCTGCGGAGATGTGAATAAGGCCATAGACAATGTGTTACGGATATTATCCGGACCCTCTAGGACTGTCCCCAATTACTCCTGCAGGAGTCACGGCAAACTGGCTGGGGTTATTGGAGATCTGTCTTCAGAAACATCCTTACATATCGCCAATATACTGAGCCTATACGATTACCCACAGGTAGGAGATCTTTTATATTTTAATAAGAAAAATGAAAAAAGCAGACTAGATGGGCCAACTGGACCTTTTCTGCCATTATTAGTTACATAAATGCAACAATCAGCCATAACATTCTGCGCGCTGACAGGTGGAGGCAATAACACGGATAATCTCGTTATCATGGCGCCTGTCAGTGGGGGGATATATTACGCAGCAAGTGAACATTTCATCCTCAAAGTTAATATGTTAGAAGCAGGAAAAATGGGCAAGTGTAAGTATCTGAGCGTCATGGGGCCGAATTATGATGACTGGTTGAGATCACCTCCAAAACTGAAGCTCTTGTGGGGTGTTCCTGGTCTGCAGGGGCCAGTACCTATCAACGGGCACGTGAGCATAAGAACCGGACCATAGAGCAATGGAAGAAGGTGGCCTGGTCTGATGCATCATCTTTTCTTTTACATCATGTGGATGGCCGGGTCCGTTGTTTACCTGGAGAACACACTGCACCGGAACGCGTTCATGAGGGCCGCACCTCGCAACTTACAGGAGTTAAAGGATCTGCTGCTAACGTCTTGGTGCCGGATCCCACAGCCCACCTTCAGAGCTTACCTTTGGGGAGTAGTTGGTGCAGTGTTGGGATCAGCACACATGGTATTGAGGTAGCTAAGCTGTTCCCACTTGGAACAGGTCAATTCAGTAAAATGTGAGTGCATGTATTCTGGCAGATAGCTATAAACTTACAAGTGGAACTAATGCTAAACGTTCAAACACGTTAACTTGCTGCTAATTAGAAGAAGTTCAGCAAAGGGAGCAGGTTTTCCCATTCAGAAGTCAAGCAACGTCTTCTGGGTCTTAGAGATGAAATCTGGCGATAGACTAATGGGCATAAGCATTACGACCAGCTGATCTAGGCTGATGAGGCAGCTGTATAGGTTTCTTGGAACGTACACGCTTTCTAAAAGTAAAATATGTCCTGGGCCGCGAGGAGTACATTATCAATATAATCTATAAGGGTCATCCTCATACCTTGCTGCCTCAGCACCCCCCAGTTATCTTTCTCAGGAGACACAGGAAGAGCTCTGTGGCCAATGCATGGAGTTCCCAGATCTAAGGTTGGGGATAGAGCTAGTAGACGGGTAGGCAGCGGGCCCTGGTAGAGATTGGTCAGTAACAGTGGGACGTCCAGGAGGGCAAAGCAGGGTCAGAAACTGGAAGGTCAAACAAAGCATACTGATGATTGAATCCAAAAGGCAGAGCAGAACAGGAACACACTCTAAAATGGGACCAGGACGACTGGCAGGTTAGCCCAGGGAGAATTTATAGGGCTGCTAGGATCATTTTTGAGGAAACCCAATCCCTCTATCACCCCCTGGTAATAATACAATAACCCCATGTATCGTCATGGTCAGAGGTGTTGCCGGGGGTATCTATGGGTAGCTGCTGCCATCCAATATCCTCTCCAACCCCTGACTGTTGTAGCTTCGATTTTCCGGGCTAGGCTTAACTCCCCATTAACCCCAATAACGACATCGCACACCATAGAATATGGATAAGAAAAGGCCACAGCAAATTTTATTTATTAGAGTCATTGTCATGCCAAAACCTGAAACAACAAACATCGGTGCGTTAACAAGAACAATGACTCAAAACACAAACATGTAAATATATACACACATATATATATGTGTGTAAATATATAAACACAATGAACACACCAAGCTTGCCAAGTAATCCAGGTACCACAACCAAATACCACTTAAGGAAGGGACATACCCAGATGTCCCCACCCTGACCTGAGGTTCCCAGACAGCCAAGAACCTCCCACCAGATGTTACCAACCATTCACTTACCACCACATTAACCCCCTGGATACCTGGCAAGCTGCCGCCCCACAGACTGTGACAAACGACACAAACCAACAAGCCAAATAAAAGGGAGGGACGGAGGGAGGGTGTTACACGTAACCAGGTAAGCAAACCACAAGAATGGTTCCTGAGCCCGGGAAAGCAGCCACTTATATAATCTTCCCCCAACTCCACCCCTGCAATTCCCACCAAAAAGCCTACCCCTCCTCCGCACAACAGTCAGGGCCCACTATAGCCCATGCTGGCCCCCCCCATGGGCATCATTCTCTATCTGTGCTGGGACTCCCCTCTGTTCGATAAGCTGACGGGATATGTGCTGCCATCTTGTGGTTAGTGCACAGTAGTCTGCCAATCAGACGCGAGAGAAAGCGGTGGCCCCTGGTGGAAGTAAAGACAATGAGGACTCACTTCAAAGCAGTAAATCGCTGGATCGGGCCGTGGGGATCTCGTGGTAAGTCCTGACACCAAAAAGTCATTCTTGCTGTACTCCTCATTCAAATAACAACCACACAGTGTTTATATTAGACATGCGCATTCGTATTCACACAAACTATATTTTTAATGCAATTTGGCAATTTCATGCATTTGTATGAATTTTCTGTTTTTCTACAAAAGAAGAAAGGCACAGACAGGGCCGGTGGACAGAGAAGGCTGAAGGGCAGAGAACAAAATGTGTAGTACAAAAATGAATGAATTATGGGCCTCGTACACAAGTCTAGTTTATGTGAAGCCACAAAACTGATGTTGGAACCTCATGGAAATCATATCCTAGAGTCAGCCGTGAAAATTGGAAAATCTCAATGATCAGTCTATTCATCCCTGGAGAGTTACCATGGGGCATTAGAACGGTGGATTCAGGGTAAACAGCCAAAGATAAAGGCCGATCCAGCCATTTCCAGGTGACGGAGGAAAGCCTCTCCCATAGCACCAGACGGACCTCTTGAGAGATGGCATCCAGAGAGTACAGATTCAACCAAAAACCCCGGACCCTGTTGCCTATGCTCCAGAGATCAGTAAAAAACAAATATATATATATATATATATATATATATATATATATATATATATATATATACCATTACATTTTTCTGAGGGAAAAATAAGCCTTCTGGCTTGTCTGGTGTCTGTAGATGAGTGCTTAACCCCTTCAATCCCAGGGGTTTTTGGTACCTCAAGTCCCGGAGCAATTTTGCCATTTTTGCGGTATGTCGGTTCAGCGATTATTCTCTTTTCCTGTGAATAGAGTACCCATGTAAACTATATATTATTTTTTTCAAGGAGAGACAGAGCTTTCTTTTGATACCATAGTTAGATGATTAGCTGACAATTTAGAATGAGAAATTTGGTAAAAAACTAGCAAAACTTAGAAAAAAAACACCTATTTTTTTTATTTTGCCTCTGAATCCTCACAAAATTAGGTAAAGTGATAGAAAATCCCCTCCAAGTTTATCAATTCAGGTGTCCTGATTTCAGAAATACCTAATTTATATAGATTTTTCATACTTTCCCCGCACTTATAGAGAACATACTATAAGATGTACATTATTTGTAGAATTTTATGCTTAAGGCTTAACGGGTTTGGGGGCTGTGAACGGGGGCAGGAGGGTTATACTGGGTAGATGTTGTGTTAGGGCAATGTGATGTAAGGGTTTTTTTCTTTTTTATTATTATCATTTTCAAAGATTTATTTTTTGTATTTTTTTTTATAAAACTCTTGAACATGTTATTAATGCCAGTGATGTCACAATGACATCACTAAGCTCACTTTATTGTTTTTTTTTAATTATTATTTATTGTATTATTTTAGTGATTTTTTAAATTATTTTTTTTTAAATCACTAACCTTTTTTTTTCTCAGTTTCGTTTTTCAGCATGGGAGGAGGGTGAGAGACCTGGTTTATTACTCTCCTCCCTGCGATCCCCTTGCACCGATCACACCGTCATCTCTGTGCAAGTCCCCACAGACTTGCATAGAGATCACAGTGTCTGTGCCTCATCAGAGGACAGGATATCCCCTGCAGGGTCTGGACAGACTCTGCAGGGGATATCCTGTCCTCCGATGACCTTCTGGGTGACATCAGCAGTGACGCGACCCAGAAGGGAATGCCCAATCGCGCGATAGGCGTTTAAAAATGTAACCGTTTTCCGGCTTTCGTGCTGGAAGCTGTTACATCAGATCGGGCAGCAGAAAGCCGGCGATGCTGGCTTCTGCTGTCAGGGTGGAGTCCAGGCTGTCAAACTAAGGCTCTCCTCACTCATCACCTCTTCCTTTTCCCATCTACAAGATTTCACTCGGGCTGCCCCATATCTCTGGAATCTACTCCCACCAAAGCTTTCACCCTCCCTCCCAACATTCAAGAAACATCTCTAGAGATATGGGAGCAACAAGTGAAATCTTGTAGATGGGAAAATGAAGAGGTGATAAGTGAGGAGGAGAGCCTTAGCCCATGGAAAAATGTATAGATCAAGTAGGAGAGTATTTGGTTATGAGGGCAGAAATGTATGGAGGAGCAGTGTTATGGGGGGGGGCAGTGTTATGGAGGGCCTTAGTACCAGAATTTTAAATCTAATTCTAAAGGTAATTGGGAGCCAGTGGAGGGTTTCACAGAGTGGGGGAGCAGGAGAGGAGCGGCGTGCAAGGAAGATAAGTCTAGCAGCAGCATTTAGGACGGACTGCAGAGAGGTCATGCCCCCTTCTGTAGATTCTGCTCCATGGGCTCACTATACATTCTATACATCTCACTGGCATCTACTCAACTGTTTTTATTTCTATGGTTCCAGATCAGCTACGGAGCGACAGATCCTCTTCTAACAAACAAACAAATATACCGGTCTTTTTTCCAGACCCTTCCGAGTGACCGGGTTCAGTTTGATGCCATTGTAAAACTTCTCAAACATTTTGGGTGGAACTGGGTCGGTATCCTCGCTTCAGATGATGATGTTGGAGAGAGACAGACTCTGGAACTGAAAAACTTGGGTGAAAGACACGGTGTATGCTTTGAGTTCACACTAAAGATGCTTCCGCCACATCCCCAAGACAGAATAAAAGTGATGGAGAGACAACAAGTCATCCTTAAGAAAGCGACCTCCAAGATCATTATACTTACTGGGACAGTTTATGGGAAAGATCTATTTTTGTATCTAAAAGAATATCCTATCTTTCAAACCAGGATTTACATTATGCCTGCAAGTTGGAATTTAATCTTACATATGGATAAAAGTCACCAATTTCCTTTTGATGGAGGTTTAGCATTTACTCGTCCTACTTGTTACAACCAACAACTTCAGAATTTTCTAGAGAATATCAGTCCATCAAATCGACCCAATGACATTTTATTGGAATACATACTATTATTTTACTTCAGATGTTTAACTTCAGACTCTAGATGGAATAAGTTCATAGCAAGACTTGAGAATACATCATTAATAAACTGCAGCAGGACGGATGCAATCACTAGACTTGGCGCGCAGCATTATAACACTAAGACAATTCACACTACATGCCATGTGCTTCAATCCGTCTATGCTATGATTTGGCCTCTCCATTTACTGCTGTATTACATTTCAGAGAAATTAAAGAGGAATGATAAAACATTATATAAAACTAACTATGGGGTAATGGAGTTCAAACTAAAAATATATGACCAAAAGTATGTGGACACCTGACTATCATACCTATAGCAGCTTGTTGGGCATCCCATTACAAAACCATGGCCATCAATATGGAGTTGCCCCCCCCCCTTCACTATTCTGTAAAGGCTTTCCACAACATTTTCTAGTGTTTTGTTTGAATTTTGCATTTATTCAGCCAAAAGAGCATTTTTGACGTTAGCCACAGATGTGTAACAATTCGACGAGAGACGGGTCCCGTTTGCAGAATGGTGAGCTTTCAGGACGGGTAGTTGTAGGAGGAATAGTGGGACAACAGCAGGAAAGTTCCAATAGCATAAACAGGTCACAGTCCAAGGTCGAGGCAGGCAGCAAACAGGCAAAGTCCAAAAAGCAATCCAAAGTCAATCCAGGCGGCGATCAAAGAGTAGTCAGGAACAAAGCAGGAGTCAGGAAACCAGTAAATCAGAATATAGCACACTGAGACAGTGATAACGTTTGTACCACACAAGGGCTCAGATTAGAGTGAGCAGTGGGTTTAAATATGGTGCCAAACAGCTGCAGGCAATAATCAGCCAATCAGATAAAAAGGCGGGAGGACCCGCCCCCTAGCGTGACGTACGCAGTTGCTGGGTAAGGATTCCTGGCCGCCATGACAGCGTGCACGTGTGTGCACTTCCATAGCACCGAGGACGGCAGCAGAGGAGCTCCCTGGACAGACCCGCCGGCGAAAGGTAACAAGATGTTGGACTAGACGTTCTGGTTCACAGTCATCATTGCAATAGTCCAACAGTCTGCGTTATGGTTAAGGTCAGGGCTCTAGGCAACCACTCGAGTGCTTTCACACCAAAATGGTCAAACCATATCTTTATGGAGCTTGCTTTGTGCACAGGAACACAGTCATGCTGAATAGAAAAAAAGGGCTTTTCCCAAACTGGGGCCACAAAGTTGGTAGTATACAATGGAAGTCTCAAATGTTTTGCATGCTGTAGCATTAATACCGTATTTGCTCGATTATAAGACGAGCAAATGTTCTGAAAAATATCCATCGTCTTATATTTGAGATCATCGTCTAATCAGACATCAAATAGAGGTCTGACTACAAGACTAAGATCCAGATCCCCCGCAGCGCTGCAGGGGACCCTGATCCGCCTCTCTGGCAGCCGGTGAATGTTTGCATATCCTTTTTTTAATCATAGTTTTTATTAAATATGAAAAATAATTTACATGTGAAGTAATATTTATTAGTAAAAACATTTTTCCTATAATTTTTCATAAATTAATATTCAAATTTTGGGGGGTCATCTTATAATGAGGGTCATCTTATAATTGAGCAAATACAGTATTACCATTCAATGAAACTAAAGGACCAACCTTGAAAAACAGCTCCAGACCATTACTCCTCCCCCACCAAAGTTTGCAGCAGGTATTAGGCACTCTCCGGTTCTCCGGATCAACACCTGAATCCTCCGGGTCGCAGGGGCGGGGTCTTGACACACACCCCTCCCCACCAATTTTCCCTTTAAATTGAGGCTTTTCCTGCGATGTCTGCGGGATAGCCCAACGGCGTCAGTGGGCGGTCCTCTCCGCATCCTGCAAGGGAATGCTCCAGGTAGCCAGAGCTCAGAAGTTCCCAGGTATGATAATAAGTACAGTGCTCATATATTATGACCAGGATAAAATGGCCCAACATCAGTGGAGATGCCCACCAACATCAAGGGAAGGCTCTGGGTAGCCGGAGCTCAGAAGTTCCCAGGTATGTTGATTCATTACTCCAGAGAACACATTTCCACTGCTCCAGAGCCCAGTAGAGGTGGCTTTATACCACTGTAGTGCACAGTTGGCATTGCGCATGGTGATCTTTGATTTGTGTACAGACTGCTCGCCCATAGAAACCCGTTTCATGAAGCTCCTGAGACACAGTGCCTGCGCTGATGTTGCTTCCGGAGGCAGTTTGGAGCTCTGTGAGTATGCGTGGTCTTCACAATAATAGATCTTACAGCGGATTGGAGCGGATCTAGCAGGGCAGAAATATCACAAACTGACTTGTGGCAAAGGCGGCATCCCATGACAGGGTCTTGTGTTAAAGGTTCTGAGCTCTTTAGTATAACCGTTGGAGACGGCTGCCTATGGGCTGGGTTTTATACGCCTGTTAGCAACGGGTGCAGCTGAAACACCTAAACTCAATAAGTAGGAGGGGCCTCATACATTTGGTCATATAGTGTGTATATTTTCTTTAGATTTTAGATTTTCTGCTGTATAAAAATGTTATATCAGTAGTCAGACAATTCTAAAATCATTTGATACATTTACAGGGTTTGAACAGCACTATGATTTATTTAGAAATGTCTGTTCCTGGGAATGGTTTGCACCAAAATAAAAGCAGGAAACTGCATCATAGAACATAGAATGTGACGGCAGATAAGATTCGGCTAGTTTAAATTCCCTCACTGTATTAGCCTCCATCACTGCTGCTGGGAGACTGTTCCATTTATCTACTACCTTCTGAAAAAAGTAGAACTTTACATCTAAGCCTCTTGTTTGAACATTACTCCTCCTTTTAAATCAGCCTCCTGTATTTTGTTAAATCTCTTTAAGTATTTAAATGTTTCTATTGGATCTCCTCTTCTTTCCTCCAATCCGGACCTATTGAGATCCTTTAATCTTTCCTGATAATTTCTGTCCTGCAGACCACCAGGGCCGGCCCTATAATGGGGCAGACTGGGGCACTTTAGAAGGGGCGGCACTTTGCACTTGTAATGCAGAGCGCCGGAAGTGACGTCAATTTCCGGCGCTCAGCATTACAAGCCGGAACCGTGGCAGAGCAGGGAGACTCGCCGGCGTTTTAAACTTCGCCGCCGACCCCCCCCCCCGGCGTCGGGGGGGGGCGGCGTTTTAAACTTCGCCCCAGGCGGCGTTAAGTCTTCGGCCGGCCCTGCAGACCACTTTCCATTTTTGTAGCTCCTCTGAACTCTCTCCAATGTGTCGATATCCTTCTGGGGATGGGGTCTCCAGAACTGTACTCATTACCCTAGGTGAGACCTGACCACAGATCTATATAAGTGGCCGAATCATATCCCCTTCCTGCCACTAATGCCTCTCCCCGTGCAACCCTGCATTCTTCTAACATTAAACTGCAGCTGCTGCTCTCCCCCATTCTTCTAACATTAAACTGCAGCCGCCACGCTCTCCTCCATTCTTCTAACATTAAACTGCAGCCGCCGAGCTCTCCCCCATTCTCCTAATATTAAACTACAGCTGCTGCTCTCCCCCATTCTTCTAACATTAAACTGCAGCTGCCACGCTCTCCTCCATTCTTCTAACATTAAACTGCAGTTGCCGAGCTCTCCCCCATTCTTCTAACATTAAACTGCAGCTGCCGAGCTCTCCCCCATTCCTCTAACATTAAACTGCAGCCGCCGAGCTCTCCCCCATTCTCCTAATATTAAACTGCAGCTGCTGCTCTCCCCCATTCTTCTAACATTAAACTGCAGCGGCCACGCTCTCCCACATTCTTCTAACATTAAACTGCAGCTGCTGCACTCTCCCCATTCTTCTAACATTAAACTGCAGCCGCCGCGCTCTCCCCCATTCTTCTAACATTAAACTGCAGCCGCCGCTCTCTCCCCCATTCTTCTGATTTACTTAAATTCGCCATTTGAGTTGTTCCACCTGGAATGTCTACCTTGTCGCAGACCTTTGTATCATCTGCAAAAAGATATATCTGTCCAAATAAAAATGTGAAAGTACAGGTCCCAATGCTGACCCACAAGTACCCCACTAGTGACAAGCCCTTCCTCTGAATATAACCCACTAACTACAACCTTCTCCCTCTATTCACTCAACCATTGGCTTATCCATTCAACTATTCTGGCATCCAAACTCAAAGACTGCAATTTATTTCTAATTCTTCTATGAGTGACGGTGTCAGACGCTTTACTAAAATCTATATAGGTGACTTCAATTGCACCTCCTGTTTTGTTTGACAAACTCTTCCTCTGGTAACCCCTGCTATTTCTGATCATGCAAACCATTTACTTTTTGACCACCACACCCCCCACACAAAGAGATCTATGATCATAGAGAATACCTTCTATTTCTATTTATTTTATTGCTGTTTTTATTGTTCTTAGCACTTTTACCTTCCTATTTTTTGCTGACAGAAAAATATGGAGGATCACATAGCCTTTAAAGATGTCAGAGGTCTCTTTTTCTAAGCCATTGGCATTAATGTTAGGAAGAGGGTGATGGTTTTTCCACATTAGGTGAGGTCTGACCAGAGATCTCCAGAATTGTATAGAGTCTCTCTCTCTCCCTCACTTCCTCACGCTCTATTGTGTGAAATCTTGATATAAATATTGCAATGTCATCAAGCTGCTGAAACCCCCCTCATATGTGCATATTCATTATTTTAGATACTGTTGAGAAGAATTGAATTCCGTGGTGCCAGTAATATGAAAATGAGCTTCAATGAGAAGGGAGAGTTGGAGAATTTCTATGAAATAAGGAATTACGCACAATATCCCAATAAAAGCATCTTACACGAACGTGTCGGGCACTTCAAAGTATCAGCTCCAGAAGGAGAACAATTATTCCTCAATCACAGCCTCATAAGATGGAAAAACCACTCACGGGAGGTCAGTGACATATATGTGACTTATTACCCAGACAAACATCAGAAACAACTGTTCCAAATAACATATAACTCACCCTGTGTATATTACACTCATTAAATGCAGAGATAAGGCCTAATCTACATGCCGTGTTATACTGTGTGCGTGTAAGATTGTAGCATATATAGGGTGTATTGGATAACCAGATAGTTTCTTGCACCAATAGGCATCCATTTCTCTTAGGCCTTGTCTGCAGCAAAGAACCTGTCTTGCCATAAATTCATTCAGGTTCAGCCTCAGTGACCATTGGCTGTGCCTCCCCTATGATATGGAATTTAGGGCGATGGTCTTCTATGCTGGGCTTGGGTCACCTTGAGGACACAATGAGATCTGTCAATCTTAACAGATGTACGTTAAGAGTATATGTGTGTGTGTCATACTAAGGGCTAGGCCTGGGACGTCTCTCTGTGACACTGGAAGGGCGGAACATCTCACCAGGGGAAAAAATTTACTGTTGTTTAAAAAATTAGCAAACCTCTCTGAGAACATCACAGAAAATCATCAACAAACTCAACAAGGACATTGAGGTTCCCGCAGATGACCTATATGGGTTTTGTATAATTAGTCTTTTCTGCGTTTCTCATTGTTTTATTTTTTACAAACTGTGTCGTATGCTGTGTGTCTAAATTGTTATCACCTTTGTTCATATTTTTGTACATAAGCACAGTGACATTTGTCAGATTAAACCACATATTATTCCAGTTTCTGTCTCTGTGCTCTAACCGAACTCTACCTTCCGAGACAGCCGGAATAAACCGCGTTACTTGTTTTACTTAAATTGGGTTTTATACATTTTTGATCTGTTCAGTGCGGTGCTGGGCTTACTGAAGTATCCATTAGCTGTAGTCAGCTTAAAACATAACTTGGTGGTGGCAGCATATTACCACTCTGGTGTGGTTTTTGTGGTGTGTTTAATGGTTAAGTGAGTGATCAGACGGCTGGTATCGTTAATGTGTCTGGTTATCCATTAGCTAGCTGTGACACCTGGTTTCTCATCTCTGTCCAGTAAAGACTAAAACGGTAGAAAAGGAGTGTGATGCCTGAAAAAAGTTTAACCCCTTCAATCCCCTATGGACGTACCGGTACGTCCAAAAAACGCATCCCATGAATCCCATATGGACGTACCAGTATGTCTAGCCCTTCTTGCAGCGGCAGGGACACATCCCTGCTGCTGCACAGGAGATTAGGCTGTCTGTTTGACAGCCTGGACTCCCCCCTGACAGCTGTCTGATCTGATGTAACAGCTTCCGGCATGAAAGCTGTTACATTTTAAACTGGCCGATCGCGCGATCAGGCATTGCCTTCCGGGTTGCATCACTGCTGACGTAACATGGAAGTTCACCGGTAGGGGATATCCTGTCCTCCGATGAGGCACAGACGCTGTGATCTCTATGCATGTCTGTGAGGACCTGCATAGAGATCACAGTGTGATTGGTGCATGTCTCTCACCCTCCTCCCATGCTGAAAGAGAAAAAAACAAAAAAAAACGGTTATTCACTTAAAAAATAATAATACAAAAATTAAAATAATATAATATAAATAATAATAAAAAATAATAATAAAGTGAGCTAAGTGATGTCATTGAGACATCACTGGCATTAATAACACATCCAGGAGGTCCCTAAGAGGACCTCTAACCATTTTGTTTTTTTAAAAAAAATATATAAAAAATACCAAAAAAATAAAAGTATAACCCTCCTGCCCCGTTCACAACCCCCAAACCCGTTAAGCCATAGGCATAACAATTCTACAGAAAATGTACACCTTATAGTATGCTCCCTGGTGCTAGGAAAGTAAAGAAAATCTGTATAAAATTAGATATTTCTGAAATCAGGACACCTGAATTGATAAACTTGGAGGGGATTTTCCATCACTGTAATTTTTGCTATTTTTTACTAAATTTCTAATTCTAAATTTTCAGCTAATCATCCAACCATGGTATCAAAAGAAAGCTCTATCTCTCCTTCAAAAAACAATATATAGTTTCCATGGGTACACTATTCACAGGAAAAGAGAATAATCACTAAACTAAACGCAAAAAATGGCAAAATTGCTCTGGGACTAGAGGTACCAAAAACCCCTGGGATTGAAGGGGTTAAAAGTAAAAGGTAAAGCATAGCGATCGCTTCAAAACTGGAAAATGGTCCCTTGTATAGGCGGATGATATCGGCTCCCTGGACGGACAGGGGAGTTTGATCATAAATAAATAACTAAGCTGTCAAAAAACATGTTTTCATAATTGGGAGCTTAAATCTGTGTCTTTGTGTAAGACTCATTGTGCTGACCGTGCAACATAAAGCTGAGTTTAGGCCTGAATGAATGGTGTCAAATTTTAGAATGAGTTTATACTCCAATATCTTCTTTTCTTTCACATTAATTTGGTGACCGGGGCTGCTACCACAAGGGTACAGCATGGACTTGGCAAAGCCAAGCAGGGGCCCGGCCTTTCTGCTTTCATACCGCAGGAGAAGCATAAGGGATGATGGTGGGAAAAAAGCATGTGCAACAGAGGATCATAAGGTTTGCTTAGGAGAGGATGATGGGTGGAACATGGGCAGAGTAATGGCCAATGACACTTGCACTTTCTTCTCACATTTCCTCCAATCCTGATTTCTTGGTTTTAAGATTCCTCGCTCTCGATGTTCTGAAGACTGTCCTCCTGGCTATAGACGAGTCTGGCACAAAGGAAAGCACACCTGCTGCTTCGACTGTGTCCCGTGCTCCGAAGGAGAGATCTCCAACACAACAGGTGCATAGCAATGTTTTACACACGCCAGAGTTTATTGAGGGGGGGATCTGCGCTATCTGTAACCTTTGCCCATGATGGTTTAATGAAAGGTCATAAATCACATTAGCAAACCCGGCTTGGACATCCAATCTGTTGAAAATATGGCTTTTGGAGTAGGGATGCACGGAAATGAAAATTCAAGACCAAAATGACTCCCATCCCCATCTTTAAAAAAAATATTAAAAAAATAACCACGCTTTATTAAAAGTAAGTCACACACCAAAATTGGGAAAAAAAAATCAATAACAATATTAATATATTGCTAACAGGAATCACACTCCTATCATGCCCAGGCAACCAGTGCGTGCTGGGCATGATGGCAGTGTGATTGCTGTGAGCAATCATATATATTTAATAAAGCAATCACACTCCTATCATGCACAAGCAGCCAATATATGCTGAAACCTGGCTAGCTGCCCCCCTTGTGTATTGATGCTGCCAGCCCAGATAAAATGCAGCCCTGCAGGAAGGAGTCTGCACATAACTTACAGCCTTCTTGTGCCATGCCTGTGGATGCACTTACACATCCATGCTATCACACATATATTACTCATTTGCAAACATTCATTACCTCAATCACGCATACTCATTCATAAACCCTACTCCACCCCCTTACCTGAACTGCAGATTTCCCTGTGCTGTTCACAGACTTTCGCAGGGGCCACCGCTTCCCTCTGAAAACAACTTATCTCCTGATCTGCCCAGGGGAAGCAGGAACGGAGCACAGTCATGTGACGTGAGTAAATTCACGTGACTCTGCTGGGTTTCTGCTTCCCCTAAGTGGAACAAGAGACGCTGCACTGTGCGGGCAATACACAGGTAAGCAGCAGAGCTGATACAGATGATTATTTTAGGCCGTTTTTCTTTTACTTCAGCAATTTGCCGATAGTGCCATTTTCCTTTTATTTCTGCAATATGTTTCGGCCAACGATGTTTCTGTGCATTCCTAGTTTGGAGCATTGGTCCACCCTGTTTTCCACACGTCGACATCGTGGACCCATATGTACATCAACTGTGCACAAAATATCTCCCTGTACAGAGGCCATTAACATCTCTTATATGCAGGTCTTAGTCGAATGAACACAGTCGAGTTAATATTTCCTAATTAATAATATACCACCTAGTCAGAGCGCTGTTAGTTCTTAAGAGAAACCATGTTGAACCTGCTAGGCACTCATTATATGTGATGCAGGTAGCACTAATATTGATTGGCTGATCAAGTTCTCATTCCTATGGATGGCTTTTACCTTTGCTGGTTCAGCATTGACCAAGTTTGACAGGAACCCTACAGTAGACCTCATCTGCTGTTGAACTCACTATAGACTTGTTGGGGAGTAACCCTAACTCAGTGAGCTCTCCAGACAGTCAACAAAACACCATCACAGCTTAATGGGGAATGGGTTCAGCCTCCTAATAGGAAAAGAGAGGATTTTACTAAAGGAAGTTACAGTAACGGGGACGTATTATCCATGGCATCACATTGTCCACAACTGGCTTAATTTATAGAAACTGTTTATGTTTTAGTAAAATGTTAAAATATCTTATAGATGGAGAATCTTGCCAGAAATGTCCTGAAAACCAACATCCTAATGAGAAGAAGGATAAATGCGTTCCAAAACCCATTGAATTCTTGTCCTACAAAGAGGATTCAGTTGCATCTGTATTTGGCTCTATATCAGTTTTCATGTCTGTCGTAACCTCCATTATTTTGGGGATATTTATTTTATACCAGGACACCCCCATTGTCAGAGCTAATAATCAGAACCTCAGCTTCCTCCTCCTGGTCTGCCTCATCCTGAGCTTCCTCTGTGTGTTTCTGTTCCTCGGTCGTCCTGAGGATGTAACCTGCATGCTGCGGCAAACTGCTTTTGGGATCCTCTTCTCATTAGCTGTGTCTTCTCTGTTGGCCAAGACCATCATGGTCTGCATCGCTTTCAAAGCCACCAAACCCGGCAGCACTTGGAAGAAATGGATGGGGGTCAAAATACCCAACGGTGTGGTGTTTGTCTGCTCATTTATTCAGGTGGTCATTTGCATCTGCTGGTTGTCTATTTCTCCTCCGTACCAGGAAATGAACACTCACTCCTCTCCTGGAAAGATCGTTATTCAGTGTAATGAGGGGTCAGTAGTTGCCTTTTACACTGTTCTGGGGTACATGGGCTTCCTGGCCGCTGTGAGTTTCGTTGTCGCTTTCCTGGCCAGGAAATTACCGGACAGTTTTAATGAAGCCAAGTACATCACCTTCAGCATGCTGGTTTTCTGCAATGTCTGGGTCACTTTTATCCCGGCTTATATGAGCGTCATGGGCAAAAACACTGTGATTGTAGAGATTTTTGCTATATTAGCTTCCAGCGCTGGAATTCTGTGCTGTATATTTTTTCCAAAATGTTATATAATTTTGGTGAAACCGAGCATGAATACAAAGAAACACTTACTAAAAGCGGGCTCTTAGAATGGGGAATGTGCCTGATATTGTCAAGGTCAATAACCAGGAAGTATATGGATCGGAAGGTATTTGACCCACTGGGGATAGACTAATCTGCATTAACACGTTCTCCCGAGAGCTCAAAATAATAAAAGTACAACACTACACACAAGCAAGCACAACCCCAACCAAAACCGCATTACATAAGGGTGTATTCACTAAACTGTATGCTTCATGTTATTTGAGGAAAAATGTAACATTTCACATCAGCCTCCCTGCACGTTTCAAAGGGCAAATCCAGTGAGCACTCCCTGGAAGAAGGGCTGAGTGGCCCCGCATGATGAATTTTCTGTTATGACTAGAAGTTGCCAAATATCTCTGCTTCTCAGATCAAAATATATAGATATAGGTTCACTTTAATACTGTATCGTCAGTAGCTGTCAGTGCCCACCTGATATTGATCTTCTCCTGCAGTGTAACGAGGGCTCGGTTATCGCCTTCTACTGTGTCCTGGGTTATTTGGGGCTTCTGGCAGCTGTTAGTTTTATTATAGCTTTTTTAGCAAGGACATTACCGGACAGTTTTAATGAGGCCAAGTACATCACCTTCAGCATGCTGGTGTTCTGCGGTGGTTGGATCCCAATGATCCCGGCCTATCTGAGAGAAGAACATGGCGGCCTCCACTCAGTGATATTTACTAACCCCACCCATTCAGAAAATGACCCCTTCCACACAAAATAATAAATCACGCAATAAAGATACACACAGAATGTAAAGTGTATTAGAATAACCATGTAACACATAACCCGGTGTCCTAAAGTAACGACTGTGCAGCTGCAGCTATGGAGGTCGGCCTAAGCAGCGCATGCACAGTCCTGAGAGTATATGGATGGAACAGAGTAACCCCCATCACCTCTCCCAAATGCAGGGGTCCCTGTGCCAGGGCACTGTTGGGGCCCCAGATGTGGCTACCACTATATGGTGTAAAAGTGTAGTGTTTGATAAGTTACCTCTCTTTAATGTCTTCAGGCAGCCCTGGAATGCTGTCTCTTTATTCTCCTGGCTGGAACTGGTGCTCTCTTCCCTCACAGATGTCTCTCTGCAGCTCTGGTCGCACCTCACTGGTGCTGAGACCCCAAATACAGGACTGGAACCCGAATAGGCTCTGGAGGGCTTGGGGTCACTATGGGGACTTACTGGAGATACTAGCAGCTTGGAGTGCTCTGCGCATGGACACTTATCTCAGTGCCATGCCTGAATGTCAACAGCGAACACTCCAAATCCAGGGCCTGTTTCCTGGGAGAGCATGCCCTGTTACTGCCTCCTCACTTCCCTGCTCTGCTCTGAGTCACCCTTCCTGTTCTAGAAGCTTCTAGGCTGGAAATGCTCCGGTCATAGGCTGAGAAACATGTCCATCACACAGCCAGTGACTGTTGCTGGGTAAGAGTTTAGTGACCAGGCACCGCGTATATTATATACTATATTATATATCATATAACATAGTCTGGACACAGGACCTGGGGCCCCTGGAGTATAAAAATGGGCCCCTCCACATCAAAACAAATAGAATCGCATTAACATTAAAAGTAAAATAGTTCATTGCAGAATCCCCTACATCCCTTCACGATGTCGCCCTTCAGCTGCTATCAGCCATTGCACTGGATGTCGCTTCCTTCTTGTCCCAACAGGCCTGCGCAGGGTACACAAGCCTATTTAAGGGAAGGGCCAATCAGAGCTCTCTCTGTGCCCTTAACTCCTCCCCCTCTTCCTGTCTGGGTGTAGATGGCTGCTGGGTGGGAGGAGCTGCTCTGACTGGATTAATCCGGTAATCTCCTGCTGTAGAGCGGCTCCTCTCTGCTGGGGTCTGAGGGCTCCTCACATTCCCCCTTAACATTTAACATGAACTTTTCTCGACTGCAACTCCCATGATGTTGATCCAGCAGCATTGCTAGTTGATTATTATGGGAATAGTAGCTGTAACTGTAGATTGGGTTGGGGGGGGAGGGGTGCACTAAACCTGCAGTACAAACACTAACTTTTTAGACTGCAGCTACAAAACTACTGCTGGCTGAGCTTCATGGGGATTGTAGTTATATACTGGGGTTGTGGAGGCCGACACTACACACTAACTGCAGCTCTCAGTATATACAGTCAGCCATTACTGGCCAAACAGCCATATTAAGGGGTATTTGGGGAAAATCTTTACCACCTCACCTACTGGAACATTCTCATGTGGCTGGTACATGCTGGTCTGTAGCTACTACTACCGGTCATATCACTTTGAATGGGTAACTAACATTAATCTCCCACCAGGAATCCTCTCTCCTGAGCCAACAAAGGATGGCAATGGGGAGGAGGTAAGGAGGTATTAGGGAGGGGAAAGGTGGGGAGGATATTTTGCCCCCCTGGAAAAAAACCCGTGGACGCTAATGGATGAAGAGAGAATTGGAGGAGAAGACTCTTGTGCCACAGAT
Organism: Spea bombifrons; assembly: GCF_027358695.1. Lineage (NCBI taxonomy): Eukaryota > Metazoa > Chordata > Amphibia > Anura > Pelobatidae > Spea > Spea bombifrons. Next base: position 753,619 of record NC_071087.1, on the reverse strand, counting down.
GTTCAGAATGAGTGGTGAAAGATGGTGCGAGGCTGGTTAGTAATGCGTTGGAATCATTCAGACAGGATATAGTAAGGGAATGAATTTGTTCCAGAGTAGGATCTTGTGTGAGGAAGAGACAGAAAGACGGGTAGTGATGGGGGTTAGAGGGGCAAGGGGTTAGGAAAGGGGGTGTAGATTAGCGCCTGAGGCTGACTGAAGAGGCAGTACTGAGCTCTGAGTAAGTGGGGGGGGGGGCAGAAAAGGTACACAGTCTAAAGCGCACATTGTTCTCGTCGTCATTCTTTTTGTAACCCAAGGCTCGGTTCTCAGACCTCTTCTGTTCTCACGTCACATTGCCTCCTTTGGTAAACGTCTTCTGTCCTTAGACTTTCCTTGCCACCTCAACGCCAGTGACGCTCAGGTCTAGCTTTCCTCCCCGATCTCTTTCCTTCCCTCCTTGTTCGTGTAAGTAATCGCCATGCCTCCGTTTCTAACAGGATATCTAAACAAAGTCTAAAACAATCTCCTCAAGGCTTCTGAGCTTCACCCTTTCCTTGCAGGTGGTGCTCAGAGCCTCAGGACTGGGGTGTTTTGGGTTTTTCTTATTTATTCATGTTAATTATTTATGTTATTTATTGTGTTCGCTTTGGTAGTCGTTGCCCTGTTTATGCATCTAGTTTTGGTTTTGGTTGAATGGCGATGACTCGGTTAAATAAATAAATCGGCTGTGGCCTTTTTTAACCCCACTTTTTGGTGTGGTGTAGGTAGGTGGGTGGACCTGGCCCGGACATCGAGGCTACATCAGTCATAATTATATTTCATCCTGACTCTGCGATTCTGTCCTACGCGGTGTCCTTCGTACCCTTTGTGTTCTGCACAAGTCATCACCGATGCTGCGGCCAGGCTACCTTCCTTTCACATCGCCCTACTAATACCCCTACTAATACCGAAATCTTACTAATAGTTCCAAATGGTTCTGTTTATAGAGTTAATCAAACACGGGCACCTCGGAAAATGGATGAACCCAACATTAACCCTATGCCGGCATGTTACACGTTATTAACCCTATGCCGGCATGTTACACGTTATTAACCCTATGCCGACATGTTACACGTTACTAACCCTATGCTGGCATGTTATACGTTATTAACCCTATGATGGCATGTTACACTAGCATTTATTAATTAACCCCTTAACAACAAAGCCCTTACATGTATGGGGTTACCGTGCAACGTGATAACGACAATGCCCGTACATGTACGGGCTGCCGTTAAATAGCTGCATCGTCGCGATCTACTGACCGTGGATCCAGGGAGGAAAGCGCCCGGGGAGGAATGGCGGAAAGTGGATCCGGGGAGGAATAGCGCCCGGCTAAAACAGCTTTGGAAGCGATCTGAATCGCTTCCTAAGCATAAACTGTGTTGCTGACATTCCTTCGATATCGAGGCATATCACCAACACTACCCCCCTACCCCGATAGCCTTGTGATCGCTCCGAAGAGCAACCACAAGTGCCATCCTGTAAATGACGTTGCCGTCATTCACAGGATGGCATTAACAATAGAGAATGAGTTCACAGAAAATTAGTTCTTGAGAACTCTTGAGCTCTGCATCGAACCATGCAAGGTCAATGGAGCCCAGCTCACTAATCAGAGTGATTAGTAAAAAAAAATAAAAAATTAAAAATTATTGCTCAAAACTGTTAATTTTTTTTTTTTTTTAAATATGGTAACATGTAAAAATCCCCACTGTCACCAAAGACAAAAAAAGTTTTTAATAAGCAAGTCCTACAATTCTTTATCTTCACAAAAATTCCAGCATGGAAAGAGTTAAAATATTGGCATTACAAATGCCCATAGGGTGTCTAGTTGTATGAAATGTATGATTTGATGGGTAAATTGAATTGGCCGGCTTCAGAGATGTCCCAAATATGGGTCATGGGGCAGTAGGACCAGATGTCTAAATGGCATAAAAATACACACCTCACAAAGGCGGCCCAGTGGGGTATCACTGCGCTCAGGAGATGTTACTGAACACATATTGGGGTGTTGTTTGACACGGACATATACCAGGACGTGTGTGAAAAAATACAAAAAAAATTACTACCATAAAGTTTCACAAAGGCTGGTGGTAAAATCAGTGCATGGAAAGGGTTAAAATATCAGCATTTCAAATACCTTGGGGTGTCTAGTTTTTGATCTGAATTTCATTGGCCGGCTTCAAAGATACCCGAAATGGCACATGGGGGGGCAGAATTACCAGATTTGAAAAAAATGTTTTTGAAATAGCAAAACGCTACCTGTACTTATTGCCCCATAACGTGCAGAAAAAAAACAAAAAACTTAAAAACATTGGGTATTTCTAAACTCAGGACGAATAATCTATAATATGTGTGGGAGCACGAAATGATAAAGAAGAAAATCACAGCTAAAAAGCAACACTGAAAAATGTTAAAAGAGCCATTGTCCCACAATATACAGTAATAACCCCTATTGTCCTTAAGGGGTTAAATAAATGTCAAGATTATTATTAATTATCTTTTATATAGCGCCAACAATTTAAGCAGCGCTTAGGATCAGGAGGGAATGTGATGCTCGGGGAAGGCAAGGGTATCAAATTAAAATCTGCAAAAACAGGTAATTTTTATGTAAAATTGCATCTTTTAGATATGTAGGAAGCATGTCTTCTTGCTCGTCTTCGGGGGAAAAAAATCTTTGTATTCTGCGAATATTCGCCTGTTCCTGTCTTCTCTTCGGGCGAATATTCGTGGACATTCTTCGTGTTCAGTTTTTCTTCGTTTTTTCCGGTTAAGGGGTTAATACGGGGTTAACGCGTACCGCAGCAGCTCTGGCGCCAGGAGTTTAAATGTCCATATGAGCAACTCTATTGGTCGTCAGCAGGGGGCTTGTCTGCCAATGGTTGATGGCAGACGAGCCCCCTGCTGGCGACCAATAGGGTCACTCGTACAGACTGTTAAACGCCTGGTGCCGTAACTTCTCCGGCAGATACCATTGGTCTCCCTGTTCTATCATTTATTAACTCATAGAACAGGGAGACCAGTGGGATGTGCCGGACAAGTTGTTTCATTAGGGGTTAACTTTTTAAAGTCTGTACATGCGAGTGAGCCTATTGGTCGCTTGCACGGCCCTTTAACCTATGGATTTCCGCTCCCGTTATCTAACGCAGCATCGAAGGGGTTAACGGGTATCCATAGGTTCGCTGTCAGGGGTTACAAAGGCCGTGCGAGTGAGCCTATTGGTCACCTGCAGGGTCTTCCTCTGGCATCAACCAATTGGTTGATGCCAGAGGAGGTCCCTGTAGGCGACCAATAGGCTCATTCGCACTGCCCTGTAACCCGTGACGGCGAACCTGCGGATTTCCACTTCCGTGAACTGCTGCGATGCCGCGATGCCGCGGTAAGTTAGAAGGGGAAGGGACCGGGGAGAGTGGTAGACGAAGACGATCATGAAGATCTTCGTGGTGTGTGTCTTGGTCTTCGCCTACGTTTTACCGCCGCTGTCTTCTATTCGGCGTGTCTTCGGAACCAAAACGCACTCTTCGTGTTCGTTTTCATGTTCGCCCGAAGACGAATGCACAAGTCTAGTAGGAAGGGAGGAGTGGAATAAATGTGTATCCCCTTGAGTGTCAATTTCCCACAGGAAAAAAATGGTTGCACTCCAGAGATATTTAGACTCCTTTTCATTGAGTCAGTTTGGCTAAGGTCACCCTCCGACAGCTTCAGATAAACGTCTTAAACGTCGGGTGTTCTTGCATAGGCAGTCTTTGGCGAGTCATGTCCTCGCTATACAATAATTATTAGGTGTGTGCATTACGAATAACAGATTTACCGAACATTGGCAAATTCGACAATTCGTACGAAAATGAGGCCAGATTATTATTATTATTATTGTTATTAGAGGGTATCATATGCCATAGTGTAATATGAGCAGCTTTATTCATTACAGGTAAAGAGCTGAGCTTTAGCCGCGAGGAACAGATGGTTAACAGCAAAGTTCGGTCTCCATTCCCAGAGGGAACGGCTGAAGCTTTTTTCTCTTCTCCGCTGTAAGAAAATAACGATTCTTTCATCATCTGATTCTCCTATAACCGTAATTAAAACGCACTCCCGGCGCCTCCCCTGTAATTACTGATCTGCCGAGAGACGCGGTTATTCACAGATCTGTTTTTGAAGCCTTAGAAAAGTTATTTGAAAGTCTGAGAAACTTACGAGGAAAAACAACGTGATTTCTAAGCAAATCCACGGAGAACAAACCTCATCGTTTATAGAACTGACATCATCTGTAACTGTAATAAAGTGTTTCATTCATTTCATATCATAATAAAATATCAATCACCTTTTATAAATTGAATTAGATTATTAAGGAAAGTAACATATAATGGAATATATTAAATGTTATGAGTAGTTAACCTCCCTTAAGTAGAAATCCATTATAGCGGAATCTCATATATAATAAAATAATATAAATGTAGAAATGTAGTTTATAATAAAATATTTTTTAGCATTATTAGCACATTAATAACATGAATACATTTCTGTTCCAAATAACATTTTAATATACTGCTAAATATAATATACAGCTTTATCTGTATGCTATCACAGTTTACTATGCTATGTCATTGCTAGTTACATCACAAATGATGTCATCCACGGCACCACTAATGGCATTACCTAAGAACCCCTGTAGTATCTCCCTAGTTATATATATTTCATATCATCATTTTTATTAACTGGATAAGGTTTTGATTTTGAAGTTTATGCAGCAACCAAAAACTGGCATCAGGTTATTAATAGGTGAGCAGAAGATTTATAAGATTTATAGGGGATTCCGCTGAGCCAAAGGGGTTACTAAATAGTTACGCTGAAGTAACGGACGTATCATATGAATCATGCAGTAATATGGAGTAACAATCACAACGGGATAAATTTGTGGGGAAAGCGGGGAATTCTATTGGTATCCGTGATTAACCCTCAGTGTTATTTTTTCTGCTAATTTGCCGAATCGGTTTACTCAAAATATTCCCGAACTAACACAAATCCTAGCATTTCCACTAACATTTCAGCTGCTTTTGTGAGTTAAAATTTTGGGCTTTCCATTAATTTTGTTCACGTTATTAACTGTAATAAGACAGGTTGAGTTAACAAGTGTCTGTCCTTCTCTCATTCCACACTTTGGAATAATAACTTTAGAGTAGGGTCTTCCCCTTGTGTAATGATGTCCTTGAAAACGTATTTTCTACCCATGAATAGGGTTTATCTCCAACATAAAAAAATAAGACTAAAGACTTTTACTTGCAAACAGCAAAAAAAGTACCAACAATGAGAAAAAAAGAGTCATATATTGAAGTAAAACAGGAACTAACTTTATTGAGGAAACAATCACCTCCAGCCTCCAAGAGCCTTTCACTGTCTATGATGGGAAGCACAGCCTCCAGGCACCCCCCTAAATCCCAAACGATGACATTAAAAGCATAAAATGTGAATGTGAAGCAGGGATAGGGTTCATCATTTCTGAACTAATGAGAGATATTGTGAATGTTGTTTTTAGAGCCCGACGTCGTGCTCTTCCATCTTCTTCTGACGTGCGTTAATAAAAAATGTGAAGAAAGGTGCTGCAGTGATTCAAACCGTGGAAGCCCACTACACACTCATCACAGCGCCAAGTGCCCCAGCAGATGCATGCTACAGGATGCTATCCCCAGCCTTTAGGGCAGAGCTCAAAGCTTTCTCTCTCTTGCAGATTCTTCATTGATCTTAGCCAAAAGCCCACAAAGCGGTGATAAGACAGGACTCATACTGAGATAAAACAGGAACTAACCTTATTGAGGAAACAATCACCACCAGCCTCCAAGAGCCTTTCAATTGGCTGGCAATGAGTTACAACCAGCATGCATCACACCATATGTAAAACATAATATGCAGATAATATGCAAATTAGTTTTAACAGAAAACCACCCCAACTTACACAATCCTGCCATCAGAACCAATAATATTGGTCAGACAGAAGGAAGGAAGCTGGGATTTAGAGAGTTTTTACTTTACTCAATGTTGCTGCTCTGTACTGCTTGGTCTTTTGGCTAAGATCAAGTGTAGTACCCATGGCCTTGGAAATGGCCTTAGAGCCGGGATAGCAAGGAGCCCGAGGTGCTGATTTGCCCTGGAGTCATGGTGTACAGATTGCACGCCTCTGTTGCCATGAGTGCACAATCTCACTTTGGCGGCCTACTTCGCGTTGCACACTTTTCCCCTTGACCCCAATGGGCTTGGGGTCAAGCAGAGTTTTTTTGAATCTGGCTAGGCTAGAAATGGCCAGCCCCTATTTATGTATTTAATCACTCTGTTTTTCACGAGTGCCTATTAAAGGTCCATGTGAGCGACTCTATTGGTCACCTGCAGGAGCCTCCTCTGGCATCAACCAATTGGTTGATGCTAGAGGAGGCCCCTGCCGGGGACCAATAGAGTCTCTCTTATGCACCTTTAACTCTTGACAGCGAAACTCGGCCTGTAGAGATCATTGGTCTCCCCGCTCCAGGGGTTAAAGATCCGTACAAGTGACCAATTGAGTCATTCGTACAGGTTGATGCTAGAGGAGGCCCCTGCCGGTGACCAATAGAGTCTTTCTTATGGACCTTTTACTCCTGAAGGCAGAACTTGGCCTGGGAAGACAATTACCGTCAGGAGTTAAAGGTCTGTACGAGCGCTCGTACAGACCTTTAACTCCTGAAGTGGGGAGACCAGTGATCTCTACAGGCCCAGTTTCGGCACCCGGATTTTAAAAGTCTGTACGAGTGACTCTGTTGGTCGCCAGCAGGGGGCTCGTCTGCTATCAACCAATGAAGAGCAGGTGTACTTCATTGGTTGAGGGCAGAGGGGGTCCCTGCCGGCGACCAATAGAGTTGCTCATACAGACTTTTAAAATTCTGTGCCCTGCCTGAGGGCTTCCAAGCCATATACCTTGCCAGAGGGCTTCCAAGCCGTGTGCCCTTCCTGAGTGTTTTCAAGACGTGTGCCCTACCAGTGGGCTTTCAGCCGTGTGCCCTGCCGTTCTGAGTTCCCTTGTCCTCGCTACAGTTCCCCTTTATTCTTTGATTTCACGTTGTGTGCCTGTCTGTACCTACCTACCAGTCATGATGCATCAAGGGGTACAAACAGAGCCCCTGGTATCCCCTGCAACTGGGATCCTACCTGATCTGCTTACCCGAGCCCTGACAGAATGCAAAGGCCACTACAAGGAGTCTGCAGGGATAACAGTGGTTTTGGAATTATTGGCTGAATGTGTTCTCCAGATATGCAAGTCTGTAAGGACTGTGATAGAATCCTACGCTGATGACAAAAGGCTAAGACTGAGACCAAAAGTAAGCCAGCATCTAGGAAGCGTTGCAAGCGAGATGCAATTGTGAAATTTTTGCTGACATCCTCTCCCCCGCTATCATTTTGGCAGAAATTCGGCCCAGGTTATGTCCGCAGAGATATGGACAAAAATAGAAGTCTCACTACTACATCTTCTGCCACACGCTTCCCTTTGGCAAGAGTTGGGAATGTGTTCATCCTTCTTTCTTCTCCCTGGACTATTCAGCATCTGCAGGATACCCCATCTCTTTCTTAGACACTCCATCTTCCTCTTTTTCCCCACTAGCCATAATTTTTTTTTTTGGAGCTCAAGGTGCGTGCTCCTTGGGTGCTGTTCTGTGCTCCGAAGAGGCAACAGAAGCCCAGTATACGATACTGGGTTCCCTCAAGGGGAAATACTGGGTTCCCCCCAGACAAATCCCCCCCCCATGGGAGGGCCGGATCTTCGAGTCTCACCCCGGAGGGTGAGACCCCTTTTGCCTTCAGGGCACTCCCTTTAGGCTTCACTGCCAAAAAAAAACAGCGATCCAAAAATGTAGTGTCCAAAACGAAAATCAAAAAACATGAGAATCCAAAAAAACAAATTAATAGGCACACGTGTTACACGCATAGTGATGTATAAATTAAATAAATAAGGGCAGGCCATTTCTGGCCCAGCCAGATTCAAAAACAAATTCAACTCCAAGCCCGTATGGCGCGAGGAGAAGAATGCGCAGCGGCATGCAATACTGCACACGCTGACTACAGCATTTCTGCCAGGGCAATTAAGCACCTCGGGCTCCATGCTTTCCCAGCCCTAAGACCAGAGGATCAGTGTTACCCCCCCTCTTTCTGTAAGGGAACTACACTTGATCTTAGCCAAAAGGCAACTTTTCCCCACTAGCCATAAACAAAGCAGTGATTTTTTTTTTCCCATGTAAGTAATCTTAAATACTCTACAACTTTGCTGTAAGGCTCTCTTGGATTTTCTTCTACCCTCATCATACTTCTGGTGACAGTGAAATACCCATCAATAATCCATCTGCCTTTGAACTTTGGTACCCCAGTTCCTCATTTACATAGTTAGTTATCTAGGCTGAAAAAAGACATGCGTCCATCAAGTTCAGCCTTTCCTATATCTGTTAATTTGTTGCTGTTGATCCAAATGTCTCCCCACATGGTATGTATCTGGTTCCTTTGGTTGGATTTATGTCACCCTGTACTTGATTAGAACCAGAGCTCTCTAGTTTCCCCCTTCTGCCTGCATGTCTGACCAATATTTTTGGTTCTGATGGCAGGATTATGTAAATTGGCGTGGCCTGGACTTTGCTGGAGGAGGATTGGAGCCTTCTGGCCCTTTCCTCTCTTCAAGAAGGCCAGCAAGGAGTCTCACTCTTCGGGGTGAGACTCAAGATCCGACCCTCCCATGGGGGGGGTTGGAATTTGTCCGAGTTCTCCGTGAGGGAACTCGGTATCGTAGTCTGGCTTCTGCTGCCTTGTGCACAGAATGCGGCACCAAAGGAGCACGCACCTCGGGCTTCCAAAAAAAAGAAAAAAAAAAAAAAGGTGTGGGTTTCTATTATAACTAATTTGCATATGATCTGCATACTGCGTTTTACATATGGTGTGATGCATGCTGGTCATAACTCACCGCCACCTTATAGAAAGGCTCTTGGAGGCTGGTGGTGATTGTTTCCTCAACTGGTTCCTAGTTTATCTCAGCCCTGGTTCTGTTATTTTTAAGGGTCAGCCTTTTGGTCAAAATCAAGTGTGTACCTGTGAAAGATGGAAAACATAACGCCTCAATGATGTTTAAAGTCCCAGCTTCTGCTCCAGGACTGGGTTCTGTGCATGGGGTGTAAGCATGAGGTTAAGTGCATTTCACCTCGGACCCCTCTGTGCACTTTTGTATCCAATATTCCCAGCCTTTTTGGCCATGATTTGCACAGAGCATATGTGATATTTTTTAACTTTTTGATTAATACAAAACAGCAAGACGGCACAGGACATGACTTTGAAGCACTGAAAACCCATGGTGGAGCCGGGTCCCCTAAAAGGTACGTTTTTTCTGGTGAGGAGGGGAATTAGGTAGCTCTTTTGAGCGCCCCCTCCTCTGAATGAGTATTCCAGTGGTCCCAACCCTTGCGGGGAAGGACCAAGAAGATACTGCCCTCCGGCAGGCCTTACGGCCGGGGAGGGGAGGAAGGGGCCGCATTTCTATTGGGAGTGCGACCCCAAAGAAAATCAAGAAGGGGACCTGGTGTCCACTGTGGCCTTACGGCACTTGGCACTTTTTTATTTTTCTTCGCAGTGAAGCACTGACCTTGGGGCTTAAAAAAATATATAAATTGGGGTAAGCCACGGTGCTGCCCTTGTTAGGTCGATAAAGCACTATATTGCTATGCTTCTGTATACTACAGTGCTGCCAAGGTTCCCACATAGCTGTGTTTTCTGCTGTCTTCTACACTAGTCCTGCCTAACCGTTGAAGTTTCAAGTTCCCGGTGGTCATGGGGAGAAGGAAGCATTGTCTGGCAGGTGTCCCCAGTTGGAGTACAGGTTGTTTCCACCACAGGCTACAAGCATGGGTGACCAGGGATAGGCAGGATAACCGACCTGGAACAGGACAGCAGACGGAGGGCAAACCAAAGACGGGGGCCAAAATAATCAGGGTGCCAGAAGACAGGATAATCCAAAATAATGTAGCTGAGGTCAGGGTGCCAGAAGGTGGGTAGACCAAAAACAAGCCAAAAAAACCAGGGGAGCCGGAGGTCAGAAAGTCCACAAATCACAAAGCCAAATCAGGGAGCCACAGGTCAGGATATCCAGAAGTAGAAGCCAAGAATCAGAACCAGGAAATCAGGAATACCGCAGAGGATAAGATTGGAAAAGTCACTCCAGGAAGGTTCAGTAACTCTGAGCACCATTTTGGAAGTGTTCAGGCTTTATATAGTGATGTCAGTGGGAGGAGGGGTAATGTCAAAGAGTATCTTTATCTTGGTGCGGCGTGCACGCTTGATCTTACTTCTATGTAGCTGTGTATCGCAGCTACCAACCCTGGAGAGGGGTAAGCAGCGGTTTCTCCGTTCAGTGGGAATGTGGACATAACAGTGAGTGAAGGAGCATGAGGGTGAGTGACAAATTTGGTTTCCAAAAATAAGCCTTGGCGCCAGCCAACTGTTAACCTTCGTATTCTACGAATATTTGCCTGTTCCCGTGTTCTTTTCAGGCGAATGTTCGTGTACGTTCTTTTTGTTTGTTTTCATCTTTGTTTTTAATGCTGTTAACCATTAGCAGCAACTTTGGTGCCAGGATTTTAAGGGTACGTAAGAGCGACTCTATTAGTCCCCGGCAGGGGGATTCTTCTGGCGTCAACCAGTGAAGAGCAGCTGTCCTTCATTGGTTGATGCCAGAAGAATCCCCCTGCTGGGACCTCTCATGACCCTCTTACTGTTCATTCTTTGATCAATGTGAAAACAGGGATAAAGTGTTTAACCCTCTTCAAACAACAGAAAAGAAGCATAAAAATAGTTAAAATGTAAAGAAAAATAAAATTGAGTAATTAATTCAATGGACCCCAGTGATGTCAGCAGTCTGGTTCATGGACCGATTTCTGAGACTTCAGTCAAAATGTAAATGTAGAAAAAAAAGCAATGAAAAAACAAAAATGGTTAAAAAAATGTAGGTGCCCAAACAACCCATATCTAAATTAAATAAACACCTTTCCTTGCCCTCCAACCCAAAAGATTAAAAAAATGAAAAAAAAATGTTTAATGAAGCATTTTGTTTCACTATGAAATTATTCTAGTAGGGGGGTGCTGCTGAACATAAATCAGGGATTTTTAATCTGGGGCATCTACTTCCTGTGAGAAATTCTAAGTAAAAAACTAAAATGTGTGGTTTTTCTTTTTTGTATTTTTACATATTAACTATTTTAAATTATTTTATGTAGACAAATGGGTTCAAAAGAGGGACCTAAAGATGAAAAGGGGGATAATGATTGACAAAATATAAAGGAAAAATGACAGAATGTTTTGGTCAATATGGTGGGAAACCCTGGTCATGAAGGGGTTAAAGTAACACAAATATTATAATAATTCAGTTTGTGTAATAAAAATATAATAAAAAAGAAAGTGCGCCTACTTATTGACTGATATTGAAATGCTGTTATAAGTAAACAGATAAAGTTTATGAGGAACCAGATCACAAATAGTAGGATTCGTCTTATTTCTCCGCTGAAACCGGTTATTAATCTTTCATATATTTTAGGAACGGCTCACCCCGGGGATCTCAAACCACAAACGCATGGAGCTAAATTCAACATCCATTGAAACCTATGAGGCTTTACTGTATAAAAGCAGAGGATCCGGCCCACGTTTATTCCATTGTCCTTCACGTTCGGCAGATGCCGTTACCCTGCGTGAGACTTCATGGAACCTGTAGACATTCTGTGACATTCTAGACACGGGGTGGCAACGATGCGGCGATATTTATCTGTATCAGACTCCTCTAAAGTGCTGTGTTGGGCGTTATTCCTGAGCGTCACGTTCTGTGGATCTGGGGCTCTGAACGCACCGGCTGCCTGCCGTCTGAAGACCATACCGTGCTACGAGGACTACGAATACTTTCAGGACGGGGACGTCGTTCTCGGAGGAGTGTTCACTGTGAACTGCTTTATGAAATATTTTGTGAAGGATGGAATAATCCGATACGTCCAATGCATGCTGTAAGTCACGGCTTTTCAATTAAATCTGGATTTCTTGTATTCTCTTCATCTGATCCTCTGTATTTACTTCCATGTGAAACCTCTTTGAAAGCCTCCTCCACCCCCTGTAGTCTTGTTTTTATGCTCGATCTAAACCACAATGTCCTGTCCTGCTTTGGACTCATCGTAACTTTGTAATAACAAATATTGTTCCTGAACTGATCTCCGAATGGGTGAAGTTTACCTAAAGACTCCAAAGATCACTGCAGGTTGTCTTCATTTCTAGAAATAAAGTCGCATATAAAATGAGTACAGGTCTGCGTAGGAGATTTGGGTGATCTTTGATTCTTTATCCCCCGGTTCATGTTTTTGCCATACCAGCGGGGGTATCGTGCAGGGCGTCTAAGAGAAGCGTCCCGTTTAGCGAGTGACCCCCTTAGAGCGCCGGGGTGGGCAGCAAACTACAAATCAGCTTCCTGGATGCTGAGCGGGGCCTTCAGTGCTTTTAACAAATACCTTTTAACTGCAGTGTTTGCTTCAAAAGGATTCTAGAACAATCTATTAACTGTTTCACAAAGAATCATGCGATACAAAGACTGGACACAATCCACAGACCAACCCCCCCCCCCAGAGAAGCCTGGACCCCGACTCTATATTTACTGGTTATTACTGGGAGATTGGGGTATATACTGCATGTGTATATTTTTATCTTGCCAAGTATCTTCTGGAAGTCTGAATTTGACGCTGGGGTTTTCAGGTGGTTTTAAAATAATTCTAGCTTCCCTATATCTTTTATTATCATATTCCAACAACAACCAGAAACGAGCTGCGTTAATATTTAACATGATCCCGTAATTATTATTTCATTTTATTCTTCCCGTCAGTCCTCAGAGTCTCCATTACAAAAATATCCTGACCTTCATGAACACCATTCAGGACCTGAACGAGATGGGCTTTTTACCTAATATCACGCTGGGGTATCACCTGTACGACTCCTGTTCAGATGGGATAAAGGCTGTCAAAAGCATCCTACAGATTTTATCCGGACCAGGACCCATCGTCCCGAATTACTGCTGCGGGAAAAAGGCCAACGTGGCCGGGATTATAGGCGATCACTATTCAATCACCACAATACCCATGGCCCAGATCCTGGGGATGTACAGGTACACGCAAGTGAGTTAAAGCTTCAATTTATGTATTTTCTTAGGTTTTGGAGACAGAAAATTGGCAAAACCATACAGAACCGACTGATCTTACAAAGGTGGCCCACCGATGACAAATTCCCTACACAGTCTAGTCCAGCGCGGTTCCATATATTTATATAAAATGAATGAGATAATAAACTGGGAGCCATTTAAAGTACGAAGCACAGATCCTAAACATATATATCATAGGATCCGTCTGCATTAATACCTCGCTCCAGACAAGGCCCTGGAATCTGCTCCAGAAAGAAGAAAACTGAAGAGAGCGCGCTGTGATTCCAGTAAAAAGTATAAACGAACGAGCCGTCTGACCGCGACCATCCCCCGTGATCCAATTCCCTTTCATCTACGAAACGTTACTTCAGAGAGGTCATGTAATGATGCAACTGATGATCTCATAGAAACATAAAATGAGATTACAGACCAATAAGAAAAAAGCTCGCTTTTCTGTTCATCTTTTACTTGTTAAGCGTTATGTCTAATAACATATCGTCTACGTCGTTTCACGGGGTTATATGACATCACTTCAGTGTGATGCAATACATTATGTAACTGTGTAACAATAAAACACACGTTTTGTTTGAAGTGTAACGTGGTAATATCCCAATAAATGCTGAGGTCTTGGTGAGGTCACAATCCTATCGAAGCCTGGGATACAGTGACCTAATCGAGAGTGATTCCAAATCAAGGAGTCCGGATTCTTGCAGGCGACGGAGTCTAACTTTGGAGTTTGAATTTGGTGGATTTAAATCTGTGACCCACGGAACCAATGCATTGATTCCATGGAAAGTCACACAGATCGCTGCCTGCGCCCGTCCGTATTGTGAGTTTTCTTGTTTGTAGATAAATATTAACGTCGGACTGTCTACACTCGGCTTATCCACCAGTTAATTATAAGGTTGGGGTGCAGCATTTATTAACCATTTCTGCTTTGGTTGATCACGTCTCTCTCATAGGTGTTCTATAAGATACCGGGGTTGATCTGTGTTTCTTTATTCCGGATTCCACAGATACCTATAATTACATTTATTATTACATTTTATTCATGGACTGCCAACAGATTCCATGATGATCCTTAAAAATATCTGGGGGACATGCAGAAGATTCAATTAGATGATCCAGTCCAATAATGGAGAAGCACTGAAGGGTTAAATGAGAAATTTGGCCACTGACAGACTTTGCCTCCAGTTCTATAACCACTGTGGGCTTCTTCTGTAAGGCCAGGACTCTGAAGGTCTCTTGCTCTCGACTTGGTCGACTAGAGTAACTGGGATAAAGATGATTAAAGACGTGTCCATGTTTTAATATCGTTGTCAACAGATTCCAAAATGTATTGTTAGAAGTGCTGAGTAAAACATACTGGGGAGAGGTCCTAGACTGGGAACGCCTGCACTCTATTGCAGACTCCTACTTCTTCTTTATTTAATATACATTAGAAAGGCTTGGCTTCATTACCACTTCACAATGCAAGTAGACTAGAGGGCAACCACAAGTCTATGTATTCCATATTCATACCGGGAGCTTTACGAGTCATTTTAACCCATTTAGACCTACGATCGATATTATTGCTATTATATTGATATCTGTAGACAGGGTGCTGTTTAGTGCAGAGTTCTACAACCCACAAGTTCTACCAACTCAACTTTGCCAAAGTTTAAGGCCCAACTTTGAGTACTTGGAAGAGGACTGGACCACCAGTGATCACCGGTGAAGGGACATTTGACCTTATTAACCCCTTAATGACAAGACAGTTTCTTACTCGTAGTACATTTTGGGGCAATGGCTCTTTTAACGTTTTTCAGTGTTGCTGTTTAGCTGTGATTTTCTTCTTTCTCATTTTGTGCTCCCACACATATTATTAATTTGCTATAAAAAAAAATACGAGTTAAAAACATGACTTTTTCTCACTTTTCTTTGAAAAATCTTTTACTCATCTGCAAAAACTAATGAAAAAGCAGGCTAAATAGATTCTACTATTTGTCCTGAGTTTAGAAATACCCAATGTATTTTTGTTTTTTTTTTTGCTTTTTTCTGCACCTTATGGGGCAATAAGTAGAAGTAACCTTTTGCTATTTCAAAACCATTTTTCCCCAAATCTGGTCATTCTGCCCCATGTGCCATTTCAGGTATCTTTGAGGCCGGCCACTGCAATTTACCCCATCAAACCGTATATTTTTGAAAACTAGACACCCCAAGGTATTTCAAATGTTGGTATTTTAACCCTTTCCATGCACTAATTCTACCACTAGCCTTTGTTTATACCTGAAGTACAACGTGTATTTTTTTTCACACACGTTGTACTTCAGGTATAAATTTACCGCTCCTGGTATATGTCCGTGTCAAACAACACCCCAATATGTGTTCAGTAACATCTCCTGAGCGCAGTGATACCCCCCGTGTATGGGTTTGTTGGGTTATTTGGGAGGTAAAAGGCCACATTTGTGAGGTGTGTAGTTTTTTGCCGTTTAGACATCTGGTCACTCTGTGCCCACGTCCCATATCTGGGGTATCTTTGAACCCGGCCAATTCAATTTACCCCTCAAATCATACATTTTTTAAAACTAGGCACCCTATGGGCATTTATAGTATTTTAACCCTTTCCATGCGGTTGCACTTTTTTGTTGATAGCCCACTATTATTTTTACATTTTTTTTTTTTTTTTTACTATTTTAATCACAACTGTTTTAGAGAGACATGGATTTAACATGAATCAGAGACAGCAAGAGAGAAAACAAGGAAAAAGTAATGAATAAATAACGGAGCGGCTGTTGAGGAACCGTGAGATACAGCAAAGAGCAGCAATGGAAATGTAATAAGGAACATTTATTATGTGAATATTGCCGCGACATATATGGAGTTATATATATATATATAGAGAGAGAGAGAGAGAGAGAGAGAGAGAGAGAGAGAGAGAAATTATGGAGTCATAAGAAAAAAGATAATATTTGAAATAATGGAGGAAGTTACTAAAAGCCTCAGCACGGCCTATAGAAGAGTAGAAAAGAAAAAAACCTTTCGAACAAGTGATGATGGTTAAAAGAAGTGGAGAATGGAGTCTTTGCTGACAACTTCTCACCATAGTATAGGCAGGCGAGATACTGTATATTGTGGTTGCTTTCAGTTAATGTAAATTCCGAATTCCCTGGCTTTCTTCTGTTTACATAGGAAGAGGTGGATGTGGAGCAGATGCTTGGGGCCGTTAGAAGAGTCTGAATTCTTAAAATGCTGAGCCCTCTCAATGTCTAGGAGCCGGGGCTTGCAGGTCATCATACAAATACAGGTCATCATACAAATACAGGTCATCATACAAATACAGGTCATCATACAAATACAGGTCATCATACAAATACAGGTCACCATGTAATTCCTTATGATCGGTGCTTGCGACTGCCTATGGGTGCTTAGAGGTCTCCAGGTCGCCTGCTTGTAAGGTTTGTGTTCCCAGTCTCCATTTTAAGGGCTTGTCGATCACCATAAAACCTTTCAAGCCATCCTATAGAGTTTGTGATGAACACTGACGTCAAGTTAAACAGCGATACATGCAAGTCTGGCTGGCAAGCAAATTTTAGCAAAGAAGAAAATTCTCCACGTGCTGCGTTGGTGCCGACCTCCTTGTAACGGACCAACCACTGGATTTCCTTTTTCCATGTCAGTTTATTGACATGAGTATAACAGAAATATAACATTTTGTTGAACTCACTTCCTGAGAGTATACATTTGTGGGTTGTCACATGTGGTTGATCGCAGCCAGGTCATCGGCCAAGCACGGAACTCATCTCACATGTTGTAACCCGCGCAGCCGAGCTCTGTCGAGTCCGTCCAGGTTAGTGCAGCAGGTCCGCAATGTTTAGCGACGTGACAGATCATTTTTCTCTCCTTTTTCAGAAGTCTCTTTTTTGCGAGCAGTCTCCTGCAATCTGCCGTTTGTACCGTATGTCCGCTCTTAATAAAGCACAAATACCGCTCTTTGTCTGTTTATTATCTGTGTATTTAGGAGAGTCTGTATAGTCAGTACACAGCATCAGGCTATTCTTTTCATATGACTTTGCAAGCCCCAAGCATTTTAGATTCTCATCTTCATGCGTTACCCCAGGAGGCTCTGCGGTCATTAGAAAGTCCAATTGCTTGTGTGCTTGTCAAGAATGCACAAGAATTAGTACATTTCAAAAATGGGAGTATGGGGGTAATATAACAAACCCTTGAGCGGTATACAAACTCCAGACCCCATATCCTATGCCTCGTGGCACGGGCAGGTTAAAAAACTACTATGATTAGGATGGAGCCAACCTCTGCCTCCAACAGCATCCTCATCCCCCCCATTCCCCTAAATATACGCAGGTTTATTAAATACGGAACTAGGGTCATATAAGTTCAGATATTTAGTACATCTGGATCACAGAAAAAGAAGATACATGGTAATGCTGTGATATAGAAATTTAGTGTATGTGTGAGTGCGTGTCAAGAAATGATGGGGTATGATAAGGGGAGGAAGGTGGGGACATTGTGGTGGTGGCCTAGTGAATTGTCATGTAATGTATAATCTATACAGAGGCAAAATCAATTTTTACTCTGAACCCACTCTGATTTACCAAGCCCCTAGGTATCTATGTTTAGGGGTGCTCTATAACAAAGACCCGGATCACTACAACCTCTCAGCAGCCCTTCCCTACTCAGAGCTCCTCCGTTATTGAAGGCTACGCCTTCCTGTTCTGTTTTCTAGAGATGGGCGAAGGTGACATAATGTCCACCTGGAGTTACTGTAGTGTATGGCTCACCCAATCAACTGCAATTCCTACGACAGGAAAGATGCATACACTACCTGCTGATGTCATAATCCATGTGAAATGTTTTTTTTTTTCATAGATCAGCTATGGTACAACTAGTTTTCGACTTTCTGATAAAAATGATTACCCCACCATTTTCCGGGCTCTCCAGAACGATCATATAAACTACTCTACTTTATCCAAGCTGCTGAGTTACTTTGGTTGGACTTGGGTTGGTATAATCGCATCCAATGATGACAGTGGAGACGAGGAAACTCAGGCGTTGACTGAGTACATGGCCATCAACGGCATCTGTCCCGCCTATTTAATCAAAACTAGCCGCATTGTAACTGCTACCGATCATATCATTGGAAAAAGGAATCAAAACATTATAAGGAAATCCCGTGCTAAGGTCATTGTTCTCTGTGGATCATATTCCATACATGTTGTAAATGCTTTAGTCAGACTACAAGAAGTTCTTAAAGACAAGACGATAATCATCGGCCCCACGTGGGCCCTAAACACGTTTTTCCTCAATAAGATGCCCGTTATATTCAATGGCAGTTTAGCACTTGACATTTATGCAAGTAATCCCTCAGCCAAGGGTGGCTTCATGCAAGGTCTCCATCCCTCAAATCACCCAGAAGACAAGCTACTTGAAGATATTTGGTTGAATTACTTTAACTGTTTTACGCAAAATCCCAAAAAAAACAAATATTATAAAACTCAATGGAATTTTCCCCTTAAAAACTGCACTGGTAAAGAGCGTATTGCCGACATCCCCAGTTTCCGTTACGCTGGACATTATTCACAAATAGTTCACGCAGTTTTTGCTATGGCTTACGCTCTAAATACTATATATCCATCCCTGAATACAGCGCATGGAAAGAAAATGGAAATAGCCAAATACAGACAGGTAGATAAAATATTTGGATTGATTAATGCATGTTACCATCACGGGGGGGGGCGATTGTGTTTGCATCAAGTTTATGTATTATTTGCGTTTCCTTAAACCCACCCTGGAGAAATGAAGGAGCACAGCTCAGACTAAGATCTGAGAGGATAAAATAACAAAAAACTTGAATCACACTGAATAAAGGTTTGCATTAGAGTCCCTAAATTAAGGGAAGAGGTGGGATTGTTCCAGTTAATAAAGAGAAATGGTGAAGGTGCCATCACAGGCTTTGAGTCTGGGCCATGTCGCACAGAAACCAGATCCTATCGCATGTGGCCGCTTTGGGAGCGGGGTTTTTTGTGTAATTTCTATCATATGTTTGTTAAGCCATGATTCCCCTTTTCCTTGTGTGACGTACCCAAACCAGTTAGACATTGTTTTGTTCAGGACAAATAGAACCTTCCTCATAAAAGACAATAATTATTATTGGCGATACAAAAAAAGTGTAGGATTTCCATTACACAGTAGGTGCCACTGCTGAACAATTACCCAATTTATGTTCAGCAACATCGTCATCATAATACTTTTACTTGTAGTGATAGAAATAAAGGATATGACTGCACTTTAAATAAAATCAACTTATTCTTTTTGAAAAAGGTTAGAAATCCCTTTGAGAATC
This sequence comes from Spea bombifrons, assembly GCF_027358695.1. Classification (NCBI taxonomy): domain Eukaryota; kingdom Metazoa; phylum Chordata; class Amphibia; order Anura; family Pelobatidae; genus Spea; species Spea bombifrons. The sequence continues at coordinate 734,048 of NC_071087.1, read as the reverse complement.
TCTCTACTGTATTATGGATCAAGCTATCAGGCATTCATTTAGTAATGTTGTACTAGTGCTCGTACAGAGCGCCGTTACACCACATCTGTCAGCTATAGGCCAGCAATGTCGGCTTCTAAAAACAGGGCAGAATCTCCTGTCCAGCAGCAGGCCAGAGAGAGGTGCAAAAAACAAATGAGTCTACAGCAAATATCACTTCCCACTCATCTGACACAACCAGGTTCATTAAATGCAGTCTGTATGGGATGATTATCTGAATAACAGATTTTTACTAGACCATCTTGATATTTTAGAAGAATGCAACAGAGGACAGTCTCACATTTCATGGGGAAGTAACATATGCCGATCTTCTTTCAATTTTAATATGTATGGCTGTGTAAGTGAGCGTTTCTCCTCCAACATACGATTATAACAAGCATATATATGACTGTATGAGATGGCCTGCCATCATAGCAGGATTTATGGGGACCGTTTTCCAGACGACCCCAAAAACAATGTTTTCTAGAATGAATGACTCCTGTCTCCATCCAGTGGCCCCCACTTTTTGCATGGGAGGGTCCAAGCAGAGGAAGGCTGGCCCAAGGGGAAAATGCCCATAGTGAAGTTACATGACCCCGCTGCAGAAGCTAATAAAGCAGAGAGAAAGCTGTAGGTGAGGGGTGATGGAGGGAGAGAGTGAAAGAGAAGGTACAGGAGGAAGAGTAAATGTGTAAGTGAGCGTTTCTCCTCCAACGTACAATTATAACAAATGTGTAAATGGGCATATATGTGTAAGTGTGTGTTATTGTATAAGTTCAGGCAATAGGTACCAGTAATAATCTAGGTGCAAGTTACCTCAAAAGTCTTTATTTTGAGTATTGGCTCTCCTGCCATTGGGAATATGCGAGTTGAGGATTTTTTTTTTGCAAATGCAGACTTTACTTTAGTGAATTCACACTTTTAGCCAACTCTTATGTCCTCATACTTTAGTGAATTCACACTTTTAGCCAACTCTTATGTCCTCATACTTTAGTGAATTCACACTTTTAGCCAACTCTTATGTCCTCATACTTTAGTGAATTCACACTTTTAGCCAACTCTTATGTCCTCATACTTTAGTGAATTCACACTTTTAGCCAACTCTTATGTCCTCATAGTTTAGTGAATTCACACTTTTAGCCAACTCTTATGTCCTCATAGTTTAGTGAATAGACCCGATATGTTGTAGAGAATATTTTGTTCTAATTTTGAAAGGCAACTCTGTAGATTTGTCTATTCATTTTAAATATGTTTCATAAACTTCTATATAAAAGCCAATTTCTGGAAGATGATCTTTTAGCGAGTTACATTAATTATATTTTCCTTCCATATGAAGTTACACCACCATCTGAGAAGGCAGCAAATGACAGATGGTAAAGGGACTTATAATTTTTTTGATGAAAATGGAGAATTTGTCACATGGTACCGGATTATGAACTGGAAAGCCTTCAGAAATTATACATGGATGTTAGATGAAATTGGTTATTTTGACCCAAGTGACCAAAAGCTCTTTCTAGATAAAAAAATAATCCATTGGAAGAATCCCAATAACCAGGTGAGATGGCAAGCTGACTCAGCAGCTTATCAAATAACTCATTAAAAGAAAACCCATGAATTAATACAATGATTCAGACACCAGTGACAGAGACAATCATGATAATTCTGGATTTAGAATCAGCACATCAGACATAAAATATCCCCGACACATCCTGTCTAGTTAGAAATGTCTGGAGATATGTGTGTGCCCACATCTTATAAAAGTATCACCGGCTATAGAGACACTGCCTTCTTTTAATAATACAGAGTACCATATGAGTTCTACGATAGACCTGCGCATGTGTTTGAAGCCCCAAGGAACCCCTTTTGCATCCACAATGACTGGTGCAGAGTCATTACAGAGTTAGCGCCAGTTACAGAGTCCCAAAGCAAATAGGGGGGATGTAGAGTCCACCCAGCCAACCCCTGCCAACATATTTGATTACTGTTCACATGAAGGTCCGGTCCCGCGTATTGGAAAGCAAACTATGAAGAATTAAAGATTAAAAAAAGAAAAATTTTGAGAAATGTATGTTTTGTCTTTTTATTTTAGATGCCAGAGTCTCAGTGTTCGGATAACTGTTTGCCCGGAAACAGAAAATTACACAATTCTTCCATCTACACCTGCTGTTACGGCTGCGTTCCGTGTTCAGAGGGAGAAATCTCCAACATAACTGGTAGGTCATGTTTTATTATAAAAGGGGGTACAATTTGATTCAAAGGTTTGATCTTTTTAACCCCTTAATGACAAAGACCGTACATGTACGGGCTCAAAATGCATTGTTTTCAATGGGTTTAGGGACCACCCATTGTCCTTAAGGGGTTAAGAACAGTTATTGCGAACAAAGGTGGCTTTTCGTTTATAAAGTTAGAAAGATCATTGGACTCCCTTTTCTCCAGTTGTGTAAGGAAAGGGGTCAGTCCTAAAAGAATAAATAAAATGAATTACAAAAGACACATCCAAAACGTTAAGGAGCCAGAGGCCTGGTCTTTCCTTTTTTTAATGTATTGATATTGTTAGTAAGATTTCTTCTGGGCCAATAAAGTTTTTTTTTATTGTAAGAGGTAGTTATCCTTTTCTTGTAGGCCCTCATATGGCTGTGGTGAATATTTGTGGTGAATGAAGCCTGTTAGCTGTTACTTATTTTTTTTTAACTCTGTTGCAGACAGTGAAAAATGCTTAAGATGCCCAGACAATGAATGGCCTGCTCAATGGAAAAATCAATGTATTCCCAAGCTTCATGATTTTTTATCTTACAGCAGTGATGGGATCTCTATGACGCTGATATCTCTCTCCATTCTTTTTTCCCTTATTACTGCTCTTATCTTGGGAATATATGTTTCATACAGAGCTACTGCTATTGTCAAAGCAAATAACAGGAACCTCAGCTTCCTCCTCCTGGTCTCCATCATCTTGAGCTTCCTCTGTGTGTTTCTGTTCCTCGGTCGTCCTGAGGATGTAACCTGCATGCTGCGACAAACTGCTTTTGGAGTCATCTTCTCAGTAGCTGTGTCTTCTCTGTTGGCCAAAACCATCATGGTTTGCATCGCTTTCAAAGCCACCAAACCTGGGAGTTACTGGAGAAAATGGATTGGAGTAAAAGTATCCAATTCTATAGTCTTGTTCTGCTCATCTATTCAAATTATAATAAGTATTGGTTGGTTGGCCCTTGCCCCTCCTTTCCAAGAGCTGGACATGCGCTCTTATCAGGGAAAGATTATCATTCAGTGTAATGAGGGCTCGGTCATCGCCTTCTACTGTGTCCTGGGTTATTTGGGGCTTCTGGCAGCTGTTAGTTTTATTATAGCTTTTTTAGCCAGGACATTACCAGACAGTTTTAATGAGGCCAAGTACATCACCTTCAGCATGCTGGTGTTCTGCAGCGTTTGGATTGCGATGATCCCGGCCTACCTGAGCACCAAAGGAAAATATATGGTGGCCGTAGAGATTTTTGCCATATTAGCTTCAAGTGCTGGACTCTTAGGATGTATTTTTTTCCCCAAATGTTATATTATTTTATGCCGGCCTGAACTAAATACAAAAACACATTTGTTTCAAAACAGGTGAAATCTCATACAAGTATTGTGTAGTTATCATTATTAGGAAATGCTATGTATGTAACATCAGATATACAAACATAATAAAATAGCATCTCGATCCCACATCAAGATCCTTTATTGGTATCAGGATTGGACCTCCACCATTACACTACATTGGGCTAAACAGAAGGCAGAGCATAAAAACCAGTAAGGTAAATGTCTCTTTGCTTTTTACTTTTTTGGGGGATTTGTGGGGCGTCCTTGTGCCTTTTGCTGTTAAAGACCTCCATATAAGAGCCCCATGCGCTTGCGTTGGAGGTAGAATTCTATTTTCTCAACCTTCTCTACTCTGCGGCACCGGAGTGCAGACACGAGCCTGGAGCATCTACACCATGGGGCCCAATATTAATCCGGCCCTGACTCCAAATCCGGCCCTGACTCCGAATAAATAACCTTATAAATCACACTCTGATCCTCCAATCTATGGTCCAGACAGGATTATTATTAATATTATTTATTGTTTTATACAGCGCGACACACCCTGCAGGTTAAGAAGAGCTCCATGCCAATCCTCCAAATCCATTGTTATGTCCCACCTCACCATGTAAGATAGTTTGTATCCCAGGCTGAGAAACGTACGGTAACAAACGGCGATGGTGTGCTACAAGTGAGAGGAGGCAAAGCACTGCTTTATTAACGGATGTGAGGGAAACGCTGGCATGTCCGCCGTAGCAATTGTGATAAGATATGTTTGACTCTAATATATAGGCACAGGTCGCCGGGAGGAAGAGCATACTGGGCCTGAAGAACAGCGAAAAGCCGTAATTTGTGCTTACCATAAAGGTTAACAACACAAGCTATCCCACTGTCCCTCGAACAGGCCAAAGACAGATCAGGCGAAAAAAAGCGTAAGGAAGTGATCGACATATAGCCCCTAACCCAAGAAGTATGCAAGAGGGGCAGCCACTTTCTATCCCAGATACCAAACGTATGGCAAATTGTGGGCCCTGGGTATAGAAATTCGTCTTTTCCCACAAAACACCACAAAAGCTGGCAATAGCTATATGGAAAAAGAAGGTCATTTTCACCAGATCCACCCATCTAGGGGTAGGATGCGCAAACCTGGCTTGGAGAGCCTGTGTCAGTCTAGCCGCATCATGGTAATACAGTAAATTGGGTGCACCCATACCTCCGTTAAACACAGGCATATAGAGTGTCCGCTTCGCGAATCTAGCCGGCCAGTTTAACTAAATATGTTTAGCAAAGGCTCTTTGACACATTAAAAGAAAACAACGCAGAACTGGCAACGGGATAGCGCAAAACAAATATAGGCGTTTTAGGGAGACAATACGCCCCCACCAAGAGAATTGAAATTTACCGCATCTATGGATATCTTTCAGCAAATAGGCTCATAATTCCTTATAATTATACTGCACTAGGTTTTGCACAGTTTCAAGGTTGGAGGCACATAACAGCAGCACAGGCCTTACATGCTTCAGATAGCGCTAAAGGCCCTTCACATTCATAGATATAATTCTGAGTACATCATAACACCGATCAGTAAAGCAATAGCAGGCTGAGTGTAGAGAAAATACAAACAGAAGACCGCTTAGCGTGGTTTGCCTATAAGCACTGTGTAAAACTAAAGAAACAATAAAAATGAGAACAACCAAACAAAAGCAGGTGTCAACCACCTATGCGTTCTCCATGTACCCCCCATCATCAAGAGTGAACAAATAAAAAAATTATTGTCCGCCCTTTGTTTAACCTAGCACCGAAGAACCCTTTCTCCCTGTCCCTGAAGCTGCCTCTGGCAGACCGGCGATTGCAGGGAAGAGTCTCAAAGGACTTGAGGGGGCTTGTTTTTGCTGTTGCTGTTCTGCCTGGGCTTCCCTGTACAAAATGGGTATTAACCATTATTGAAGGGGTTAACGCTGCACTGACGCTCTCATGGAGCGATCAGGCAGCAGGGGAATGTTGTGTCAGGTCCCCACACAAGTCAACAAACAACCCCCTTCCCTGAAACGCGATTGCCGGTTTGCTGGCGATTGCATTTTGAGCTGAAAAAAATTAGCAGTAATAGCAGGAACACGCGTCATACGCACCGGGCAAAATACACAGGGACACTCCCAATAACTTCTCACCCTATCACCCCATCCTTAGTTTCCCAACCTCCAGCTGCCCTGTATGAACTTTCACACCTCATTGGAAAGAGTTAAAGCTAGATGGACACAAACCTTAAAATCCCCTTAGATGCCGTTACTGTTTGAATAGAAATTATTTGAAAGTGAATTTAATTTTACTTTATTTTACTTTATTTTTACTTTTGACTTCAGTTATTCTTTCTGTTTGTCCGGGGATTTAACGCTCTCTCCCTCGCAGAGAATAATTCCCAACGTGTGATCAGAGAGCTGGATATATTTATCTGAGCCGGGGCCGGCTGGTTTAATATAGCGCTGATCACAGATATATACCGGGAGCTGCAGAGCTGCTGCTGATCACACCGAGAAGGACGCGGGGTCTGTGATGGATCTCATTCTGCCCTCGGCTCAACAATTTGGAGTCATTCTGTGCCTGAGCTTACTGGGAGTAATAGCAGGGACACGCGTCACTCTGAGATCAGCTCCTGGATGCCACATCTCAAGGAAAGAATGCCTGTTTGAGTATAAATATTATCAGGAAGGAGATGTGATGATTGGAGGATTATTTACAGTTAATACCGGGATAAAAGAATTTTATTATGGAAAAATCAGATACGTTCCCTTTTATTGTATCTGTGCAGAGTAAGTGCATTTTCTGTGTTACATTTTTATCGCATGTCTGGGGCGCTCTATACAGGTAAGGTGTATGAACCTCCATCACTGGCCTTTAATAAAGAGATGGGTCACTTCCAGCGAGGCCAGCGTGACAGCCCTTTTAGGATGGTCTGGCAAGGGCTGCTGTTAAAAGACATCAGTTTCTATCCCTGTAACCCTGCTGGAGATTCCCGTGAGCTCCTCGGCACGAGATGTTACTGCAGAAGGTCCTCGGCCTGCGCAGAGCGATACCCCAAACTGGGGGATCTGAGACCTTTGGTCTAACTAAATCAGCCATAAAAAGCACAATATTTCTCCATTTTTATTAAAATCAGTGAAACGGTTAAATTTATTGATTTTGAGTGTACAGAAATACTGAAGCCTGTTAACCCTTCCTCTGCCTTGGTATAGGAAACAGTTTCTATGCACTTAGAAAGCTGTCAGTAATTTATCTGCAGGTAATGAAGACAGACAGATTTATTTACTTTAAATATTTTAATGGGGAATTTTGAGATCCATTTACACCGTGACCCAAAAACAGAGCAAATAGCATTTCCTGATAGCCCGGGGGCCGCAGATCAGCAGAATATCTTCTCTCTTTTAGGCTGATGGATGTTTATTTCATGTTGTCTGTTAGCTGAATGTTAAGTCCATTTATTTTTTGTTGGAAACAAATTTCATTAATAACTTACAGAATAAAGTATTAATAAATGAGCCTTATTTCCCCCCAGTGTCGATCGTACAGAATACAGAAATCTCCTGGCTTTTATCTTTGCTGTTGATGAGATTAACCGGACCCCGCATATTTTACCCAATATCACTCTGGGTTACCATGTTTATGATATTTGTGGAAATGCCAGGAAATCTTTACAGAATTTATTTCAAATATTATCAGGGGAAATGGGTGAATTTCCAAATTATTCCTGCCAACGAGGTAATAAATTTGCAGGATTAATCGGAAATCTTAGAACGGCTACAATCCAAGTGGTGGAGATCCTCAGGCTGTACGGATACCCGCAGGTAAGAGGCCGCTGAAAGCTCTCTGTGGGCTGAAGGTGCAGATGGCTCGGACTGATAGGATGTGTAGTTTAACTAAAAATTTACCATGAGTTTGATTTTTTACAATAAAACCAACTGATACCAGAACAGCCAAAGAGAGCGAATACTGAGTTACTATAAAGCGTTTATAATAAGGCAGAAAGATAGAAGCCTAGAATTTTGATGGCAGACAATAGTTACAGACAACACAGTTAGCTTATTGATTCTGTGTACACAGAGTTAGATGGCTGGCTAGGAGTGATGTGCGTTGCATTCCTTAGATTCTGCTACAAAGAGGAAACAGAAAAATAGAAACACAGAATGTGGCCGTAGAAACCATCCGGCCCATCGAGACGGTCTGTTTCTCCTGCTGTAAAGACGCAGACCTTAATCAGTCGTTGGTCTCGTCTTAGATTCAGGAGTTATATGTCTATCCCATGCATGTTTTTATTCATTAACTGGATTAGTCTCTATCATTTCTGCTGGTAGCCCATTTCATGCATCTACTACTCTCTCAGTAAAGTAAACCTCCCTTCCATTCAGCCTCTGAGCCTCTACTTTTACATTCTGGTCTCTTGTTGTAACTTCCCTCCTCTCCTCTGTTAAATCCCTTTATGTATTTAAATCTCTCTCTCTCTTTCTTCATCTCCCATGCTGGACAGATTGAGAACCTTTATTCTTACAATTTTTTTTCTTGCAAAGCGTTTAAGTCCCCCCCCATCTGAACTCTCTCCAGGATGTCATTATTCTTCCGGAGAAGGGGTCTTTAGAACTGTCCATAATATTCTGGGTCTGTACACTTTTTTAAAAATCTTGCTGCATCATATATTTTATATATATTATATCGTATTATATCGTACATAAACGTGTGAATTTCAGCATAAAAAGGAACTCCCACCACTCTGGCCATTATTTTTAAATAGAGCATGTAGTATATAAATGCAAACATAACGGCAGCCGTGCTGTCGGAGAGAAGGAAAACGGTGAAACGGTGGGCAGTAATACAAGTAATATTGGCATTGAGCGTGTAAACCTTATTTTTTATTTTATTGTTTTCTTAAGGTTTAAAAATATAGATCAATAAAGACTGATGCATTCAGTGGAACCATTGGTGGCTAAAAGCTCTTTGGCCTAAATAGATATTTGTATATGAAATGTAAACCATTTGAAGGCATTAAAAAATTAAACCTCCACCTCGCTAACTATTATAAATCTTATTAGATCAGCTATGAGGTATCTGACGCACTGCTCAGTGACGGGGCGCTGTACCCCAACTACTTCCAACTATTTCAAGGAGATCAGATTCAATATGAAATGATTGTGAAGTTGCTGAAACATTACGGATGGAACTGGGTTGGAATAATCACATCACAGGATGAAAGTGGAGAGCGGGAGCTCCAGGAGCTCAGCCACGTGCTCACCAGCCACGGGATCTGCATCGAGCTCATTATTAAAATGTCTGTAACAATGGAAGGAACCCATAAGGATCTGGCCGTTATTGAGAAGTCAACATCACAGGTGCTCATAGCTTGTGGAACATGTGCTATGAATTGCAAAACATTTTTTCATAAATCCACACATGTTTTGGAAAATACGACACTTATCCTTAAAGCTTCGTGGTCAGATGCGTTGTTTTTCACTTTACAGACAATGATGTCATTTAATTGTAGTTTAAGTTTTGCTCCTTCCATTAGCTTGATTCCTGGCATGGAGACTTTCCTGGATAATGTCCGTCCATCCAATCGCCCGTCTGATCCAATACTTCAAGATATTTGGTTAACGGAATTTCACTGCTTAATATCTAATGATGCGAAGAACGATCTGTTTCAAATAATTTATGACTTTACTGCTAATAACTGCACGGAAAAGGAACACATCATCAAGTTGGGACTAACAAAAATTACCTTCTCATACCCTGTGTACACGGCCGTTTATGTCCTGGCACATGCGCTGCACAATATGATTTTTTCATCGAGCAAAGAACATGAAATTAATCAAAGGAAGAATGGCTATAAAAAAAAGGTATATTATATAATGAATAAACTAAATATCTTCTAACGCGGTGCTGCAGATCCCCGGGCCACGGGGTGGGCACCACTTTTAGTTAAAATGTATATATAATATAATATAATATCATTGTGTCAAAGGGGATTCACCCCTCCAAGCCTTTGAATTCTACAGGCTCAACGCGCAATCACCGGTAAATGGGCAATCGCATTCCCAGCTTCAGGGATCAAAATTGGGCTGATGATGATCAGATCACTGCTGGCCAAAACAGGTAGACCAGGAGATCACAAATAAGAGCCAAATCAGGACAAGCTGGGTCAAAACGGGTAGAATCCAAAAGGGAAAAGAACAGGGCCAGGAAGCGGAGAAACAGCAAAGCTGAATACACTACAAAGCTACGGCCTGGAATGATGGATTTAACTGGTTTTTAAGGGGGAGGGTTGCACCCAGGTAAGCAGATGCAGCTGGTCAGTTCGTTAGCATAATGTGATCTGACAGGTGACCTCTAGAGGCTGCAACGGACATGACATCTAAAAAATTACAGCTAACCCTTAGTTTCACTAAACTGGAAATTAACCCCTTAAGGACCGGGCTCGTTTTTTCTTTTTGTAACCTGTGGGACCGAGGCTGTTTTAATACTTTTGTGGTGCTTGTGTTCAGCTGTAATTTTCTCCTCACCCATTTAGTGAACCCACATAAGTTATATATTGTTTTTTTCAGGACAAGATGGGCTTTCTTCAGATACCATTTTGATCGTATCATCTTATTTACTATAAAAAAAACATGGTGAAAAATTGAAAAAAAACACATTTTATGACTTTTATTTGAAAAATCTTTTACTCACCTAAAAAAGCAAGTAAAAAAACTAGCTAAATAGATTCTACTACTTGTCTTGAGTTTAGAAATACCCAGGGCCGGCCCTATAATGGGGCAGACTGGGGCAATTGCCCCAGGCGGCACTTTAGAAGGGGCGGCACTTTGCCGCCCCAAGCGCTTTTTTTTTTTTGTTTTTTTTTTGAAGCGGAGGAGAGAGAGAGAGGGGCACCGAGTGGTTTTCGCTTACCCGCTCGGCGCCCCTCTCTCTCTCTCCTCTGCGGCGAGTCTCCCTGTTCGGTCCCGGTGCCGGCTTGTAATGCAGAGCGCCGGAAGTGACGTCAATTTCCGGCGCTCAGCATTACAAGCCGGCACCGTGGCAGAGCAGGGAGACTCGCCGCAGGACTGTTTAAAGGTAAGTACCGGGGGGGGGATCGTACATTATGGCGTCGGCGAAGTTTAAAATGCCGCCCCCCCCCGGCGTCGGCGGGGGGGGCGGCGTTTTAAACTTCGCCCCAGCCGGCGTTAAGTCTTCGGCCGGCCCTGGAAATACCCAATGTTTTTATGTTTTTTTGCTGTTTTTTGTAAGTTATAGGGCAATACGTACAAGCAGCGTTTTATGATTTCCAAACCTTTTTTAACAAATCTGGTCAGTCTGCCTCCATCTCCTCTTTGGAATATCTTTGAAGCCGGTTAACTCAATTTAACCCCATCAAACCATATTTTTTTGAAAACTAAACACCCCAGCGTATTCCAAATGCTGTTATTTTACCCCTTTCCATGCACCCATTATACAACTACACTTTGTCAAACTTTGTAATAGTAATGTTTTTTATTCACACAAATTGTATTTTAGTTATAGATATACAGGTTCTGGTATATGTCACTGTAAAACAACCCCCCAATATGTGTTCAGGAACATCTCCTGAGTACAGCGATACCCCACATGTATAGGTTTGTTAGATTGTTTGGCTAGTAAAGGGCTACTTTTGAGGCAACACAGACTTTTAGCATCTGGTCAGTCTGTCTCCATCTCCTCTTTGGAATATCTTTGAATATGGTTAACTCAATTTAACCCCGTCAAACCATATATTTTTGAAAACTAGACACCCCAGGGTATTCCAAATGCACCAATTATACAACTACACTTTGTCAAACTTTGTAATAGTAATTTTTTTTAATTTTTTTTTTTCACACAAATTGTACTTTAGTTATAGATATACAGGTTCTGGTATATGTCACTGTCAAACAACACCCCAATGTGTTGGGACCATCTCCTGAGTGCAGTGATACCCGACATGCATGGGTTTGTCGTGTTGTTTGAGATTTAAAATGCCACATTTAGGAAGCGCGCTTTTTTTCTCCATTTTGGTCAGTCTGTACCTATGCCCTATCTTTGAGCTCGGCCACTCCAATTTACCCCATCAGCCATTTTTTTTATATTAGACACCCCTTGGGTATTTGAAGTGCTTTTATTTTAACTCTTTGTTGAGATTTTTGAGAAATTTTAGCACTTGCTCAAAATAATAAACTTTATTTTTTTATTTTAAACTTTTTTTATATTTTTTTTTACACATTTTGCTGGTACTGGATGGTTCATTTAGTGACATCACTGCATAATTATTTTTAAACCAAAAAGGGAAAGAGCAGAGGAATTGCGGGTCCAACCCAGCGGGAACAGCTGTGGTGACTCTCCATCAGTTCGGAGCACAAGCACCAAGCACAGACTAAAGGTTACCCATCAGTCCTTTCAGACATTTGATGACCTGAAGGGCGACATCGATGGCTTCCTGCAAGACTTCGAACGTCGGTGCAAGCTCCATGACATTGAGGACCGAGATTGGGTTCCTGTCCTAGCGGGGAAGCTCACGGGGAGAGCCGCTGAGGTGTATCGTGCCATACCCGACGAATGCAGTAAGGACTACTTTGAAGTCAAACAACGACTTTTGGCACGGTATGCTATCACCCCCGAGACTTACCGCCGGAGGTTCCGTGAACAACGCATGGGTCCTAAAGATACGCATGTGGAATGGGCACACCGGATGAGCCGGGCAGTCCACAGCTGGCTGCAGGGATGCGAGGCAGTCACAGCCGAAGAAGTGATCCAGCAATTTTTAATGGAGCATTTTTTTCAACTGGCAACCGGAGACATCAAGGACTGGGTAAGAGACCATGACCCTACCACTGTGGAAGAGGCGGCTCGTTTAGCAGACAAATATGTGGACATCCGCCGCCCTCTGACCCGTACTCACTACCCTTGCCCCGCTACCCAGCCAACCCTACCATGGCACAACCGCATTCCCCTGCCCCGGGACCCCAGAGACTGTTTTCCACCGCCGTCCCACGTTCTTATGCACGCCCCCCCCGGATCCTTAAGCCTGCCACTGGATGTTTTCAGTGCGGGCAGTCGGGGCACATCAAGCGGAATTGCCCAAACCTATGTCCCCGGCCAGCTCCCTCCGGGCCTCGCTATGCTGGCACCACAACTCCTTTTCTACCCCAGCAGGCTCATTGCGTGAGCCATCCCCCTGTGGTTACTGGGAACCTGATGTCTTTTGACCCTGTTGATAACCCTGTCCCAGCTGAGGATTGTACCCCTGTTTGGGGCTATACCCAGGATGTATCCCTCATACAACAGCCTAACATGGATAATAGAGAGCACCACTATCAGCCGGTCCTTGTAAACGGGAGACAGGTCGAGGGTCTGAGGGACACTGGGGCTACCCTCACACTCGTACAACCTGGAGTACTGGAAAACATAGAGCCCCTGGATTACAAAATCAACGTTCGAGTAGCAGGGGGACAAGTCCATGAAACTCCCATGGCACGGGTCCACTTGGACTGGGGTGCAGAAAATGGATAACGGGATGTGGGCATTATGCACAGACTCCCCACCGATGTGCTCCTGGGCAATGACTTGGGACTGCTAGAAAGCCGCTTTGCACCTCGCAATCCAGATCTCACAGCCACCTGCTGTGCTGTAACCCGAGCCCCAGCACGCACTGAGGGGACCCCAGTAAGTTCTGACCCTGACCCCCACCCCTGACTGACTCCCTTCCTTGGCCCAATCCAGACGTGTTCAAGCAGGCTCTCCTGTCTGACTCCACGCTACAACGTTACCGTACTAGGGCTGCCACGGGGGAAATAGGCAAGCACAAGGACCGCATTCTATGGAAAGATGGGCTCCTGTACCGGTCACCCTTAGAAGACACCTCTGATCCCCACACTGTTACACCCCTACAGTTAGTCGTCCCCGCGCCCTACAGAGTTCCCTCCCCTCCTCCACCCGGTTCTGTGTAGACTACAGACGACTTAATGAAAAGACTGTCACGGATGCTTACCCGATGCCCCGAGTAGATGACCTCCTTGACAAACTGTCCGGGGCCAAATGGGTATCCACCCTCGACCTAAGTCGATGGTACTGGCAAATTCCTCTGACCGAAGACGCTGCCCCTAAGTCAGCGTTTATCACCCCGTTCGGACTGTACCAGTTTAAGGTCATGCCCTTTGGGATGAAGAACGCCCCTGCTACTTTTCAGAGGCTGGTAGATCAACTCCTCGAGGGGCTGCAGGAGTTTGCATGTGCGTACCTGGACGACATAGCGGTCTTCAGCAGCTCCTGGAAGGAACATCTCCAGCACTTGGAGCAAGTATTAGACCGTATCCAGCTGGCAGGGATGACAATCAGACCGGATAAATGTCAGCTAGGTATGGGGGAGGTACAGTACCTAGGACACTGAGTGGGGGGGGGGGACAGCGACCCGACCCTGCCAAGATAGACAGTATAGTCCACTGGCCGGTGCCACAGACCAAAAAGCAAGTCTTGGCGTTCTTAGGAACAGCGGGGTATTACAGAAAGTTCGTACCCCACTACAGCTCCATAGCTAAGCCCCTGACAGACCTCACCAAGAAAGCCCGGCCCAAGACAATACTGTGGTCACCAGAGTGCAGCCAAGCTTTCAACCAACTTAAGTCTGCACTGGGAAAAGCCCCAGTCTTAGCAGCTCCTGACTTTAACCGTCGCTTTCTGGTTCACACAGATGCCTCCATGTTTGGGCTCGGAGCTGTATTGAGCCAGGTTAACGACAAAGGGGAAGAGCACCCAGTAGCATACCAAAGTTGCAAGCTATTGGACATTGGACCGGGAGGTAGGGTATGCGGCCATTGAAAAAGAGTGCCTTGCACTCGTGTGGGCCCGCAAACGATTTCAACCCTACCTCTACGGAAGGGAATTCACCGTTCTTACAGACCACAACCCCCTGGTCTGGCTCAACTGGGTGAGCGGAGACAATGGACGTTTGTTACGGTGGAGTCTCTCACTCCAACCCTTCAACTTTACGGTACAATACCGCCCCGGGAGGCAAAACCAGAATGCTGACGGACTATCCCGACAACTGGATGTATAACTTTTACCCTGAATGTTTTGTTATTGTTGAAGTTGTAAGCCACCCCCGAACTAACTCGTGTGAGTAACCCCGGGTCTGGCTCTCCCAAAAGGGGGAAGTGATGTGACAGAACGACCTGTCATACAGGGCCCCAAGGTAGACAGAGATGGCTCCAGCCTGGCTGCATAACAAACATGGCTCAAGCAGTTACTCCATTGTGTTAACAAATCCCATTAACAGGATTACTGCCAGGAGGAGATTCAGTAGCCAAAGGGGATTAAAGGTTGGGTCGTCTACATGTACCTGTTTATTAATGTTAATTCAATTATGTGGATATATAAGGCTATTTTTTACAACAATAAAATGTTCCATTTGTTCTTCACAATCATGGTGGTCGTGACTACTTTTGTGATCTAAGACAAAGATCCATCTATTAGCCTTTTGAGGCTGGAGACTATCCTGGAGGGACAGACGAAGGATTCATAGGGTATCTATAACCCTAACTAAGCAACCCATTACAATACCTTTTAGATGTTTTGTTAAGGCAATAAGATGTAAGGGTTTTTTCTTTTTTGTAATTTCTTTTTACATTGCACTGATATCAGTGCAGTATGGTAAGAGGTCGTCTTAGGGCCCTTTCGAACATGTTATTAATGCCACTGATGTCACAATGACATCACTTAGCTCACTTTATTATTTTTCTTTTAATATTATTTATTATATTATTTAAGTGATTTTTTATTGTTAGATAAAGTGTTAGTGTTTTTTTTTTCGTTTTTCAGCTTGCGAGAAGAGTGATAAACATGGTTTCTCACTCTCCTCCCTGCGATCCCCTGCACCGATCACACTGTGCAGTGTCTGTGATCAGTGCCTCATCGGAGTGATCGGATATCCCAGCAGGGTCTAGACAGACCCTGCAGGGGATATCCTGTCCTCCGGTGAACTTCCGGGTGATGTCAGAAGTGACACGACCCAGAAGGGAATGCCTGATTGCGCAGATGGGCATTTAAAACTGAAACAGCTGTTACAGGAGATCGGGCAGAAGAAGCCAGCATCATGTCAGGAGGGAGTCAAACGACAGCCTGATCTCCCGTGTAGCAGCAGGGATGTGTACGTCAGAACGTACAGGTACGTAGATAAGGGGGTTCTTGGAGATGCGTTTTATGGACGTACCGGTACAGCTATAGTGGACTGAAGGGGTTAAAGACTAATCGCTTACTGATTGTATGTTATGCTTTTCACTGTATAAGAGTATATATACTTTCTTTATGTGACTTTTTGTACACTACTCGTTTGGATGTACTTATGGGTGTGCTGAACCGACGTTACTGTTGTATAACATCCTATTTCGCAGTATTGTGCTGTGATGTCTTCTGTTGCTTCTATTACAATAAACGGAGAATTTACAAAAAAAAAAAAGACTAATCTCATGCTGACGCAGTGAAGGTGAATTCCATGATAAAGGCCAGCCTCTTTGGAGAACCGAAACACTGCAGTGCCCCCAGCTCAGGGTGCTAAGCCTCAGTGCTTACAAATTAATTGTTAAACATGACTTTTGGGTGACATACAGTATGTTCTCAGTTACTTTATTAGTTATTTCTTAGGATATGAGTGCTGAATGATTCATTTTTCACATACTGGTTTGTTTTACAATTTATGTACTTTATTTTTTAAGCTTCGTGATTATGTAAGAAGAGTGCGTTACACAGACAATTCTGGAAAGGACATTTTGTTTAATGAGAGAGGAGAAATTCCAAGTGTATATTATCTTCAAAACCTGATCCTTAAAACCGATAAAACTACGAACATATTAGAAAAACGTCAAGTGGGAACGTCTGACATCTCAAGGCTTTATAAAGATCATTCTATAAAATATGAAAATATAATCTGGAAAAATGGAAAAGTAAGAAATAATCCAATGCCTTGCTTTAAGTACTTGTAGATTGGTTAATTAGGAAGGAATATGCTCTCGAGGAGGAATTTGCACTGAAAATGTTACGGTTACATGCGCTTACTTCTCAAGTTGGAGCCTGGACGCTCAATGGAGTTTTGTCACTTAACCCAACTGATTAAAAGCTCAATCCCAACACAAAAACAGAAGGTTGAAACTCTGGACATTTTATCATACCTAGAAGCTTTTAAGCCACCTCAACTAGATAAAATGATAATAAATATTTACTAGAAATGTCCACATGGACCAAAAATGATAAAAAAAAATAATTTCGTTCAATTTGTTTTAGGACAAGCAATTTAGTTTCCCGCTCTTTCAATTCAAATAAAATTCAGTGGGATTTTCCCATAAGGACAAGTACTTTGTTTTCAGTCACCCATTCACACTCTCTCTGTCAATATCTCTCTTCCTTCTCCGTGTCTCCACTTCTGCTTTGCTCCATTTCTTCTCCTGTGGTTCACTTTTCTTAACAAGCCAGAACAAGTATTTAACGGTCTCTGCAGCTTATCGGGGCCTATAGTGATATCACCATCTTCACATTGTCAGAGTGCTCAGCAGAGTCAGATGGAAACTGAGCGGGAAACCTTAACCCCTTAAGGACAATAGGGGTTTTTACTCGTAGTATATTGTGGGACAATGGCTCTTTTAACGTTTTTCAGTGTTACTGTTTAGCTGTGATTTTCTTCTCTCTCATTTCATGCTCCCACACATATTATATATTGTTTTTTTCAGGACAAACAGGGCTTTCTTTAGATACCATTCATTTTATCATATCATCTAATTTACTATAAAAAAAATGATAAAATATGGGGATTTTTTGTTAAAAAATTACTTTTTCTCACTTTTTAAACAGAAAACTTTTACTCATCTGCAAAAACTAATGAAAAAACCTGCTAAATAGATTCTACTATTTGTCCTGAGTTTAGAAATACCCAATGTTTTTATGTTTTTTTGCTTTTTTCTGCACGTTATGGGGCAATAAGTACAGGTAGCGTTTTGCCATTTCAAAAACTTTTTTCCAAATCTGGTAATTCTTCCCCCCATGTGCCATTTCGGGTATCTTTGAAGCCGGCCAATGCAATTTACCCCATCAAATCATATATTTTTAAAAACTAGACACCCCAAGGTATTTGAAATGCTGGTATTTTAACCCTTTCAATGCACTAATTTTACCACTACCCTTTGTGAAACTTTATGGTAGTAATTCTTTTTGTATTTTTTTCACACATGTTGTACTTCAGGTATAAATTTATCGCTCCTGGTGTATGTCCGTGTCACACAACACCCCAATATGTGTTCAGTAACATCTCCTGAGCGCAGCGATACCCCCCATGCATGGGTTTGTTGGGTTATTTGGGAGGTAAAAGGCCGCCTTTGTGAGGTGTGTATTTTTTCGCCATTTAGACATCTGCCCCATGTCCCATATTTGGGACATCTTTGAACCCGGCCAATTCAATTTACCCCATCAACTCATATATTTTTTAATACTAGACACCCTATGGGCATTTGTAATGCCAATATTTTAACTCTTTCCATAATGGAATTTTTGTAAAGATAAAAAATTTTAGGACTTGCTTATTAAAAACTTTTTTTTTTTTTTTTTTGGTGACAATGGGTATTTTTACATGTTACCATATTTTTGACATTTTTTTAATTTTTTTTTTTAATTTTTTTTTAATTTTTTTTACTAGTCACTCTCGTTAGTGAGCTGGGCTCCATTGACCTTGCATGGTTGGATGCAGTACCTGCATTCAACCTGCAGGAGGAGCTCGAGAGTTCTCAAGAGGGTCTGGATTGACCCTCTGTGAACTCATATCTATTGTTAATGCCATCCTGTGAATGACGGCAACGTCATTCACAGGATGGCACTTGTGGTTGCTCCTCGGAGCAATCACAAGGCGATCGGGGGTCGGGGGCTAGTGTTGCTGATATGCCTCGATATCGAGGCATGTCAGTAACACAGTTTATGCTTAGGAAGCGATTCCGATCGCTTCCTAAGCAGCTTTAGCCGGGCGCCGCCGCGATCATTTATGATCGGTGCGGCGGCGGCCATTTTTCTTCCGGGGAGGGCTGCCGAGGGCTGCCCTCCCCGGATCCACGGTCAGCCTCACTTGTGAGGCTTCCGTGGATGCTGCAAAGCCGCCGATCGCGGCGAAAACGCCGCGATCGCGGCGATGCAGCTATTTAACGGCAGCCCGTACATGTACGGGCATTGTCGTTAACCCGTTGCACGGCAACCCCGTACATGTACGGGGATTGTCGTTAAGGGGTTAAACAATGACTGGCAGACATCACCCAGTGGCGAGTGTCATGTACTTCATGCACTGAAATAAACAGTTGCTCAGTTGTCGTGCCTTGTTAATATTGACACTTAGGGTCCTGATACCTGCTCCCTGTACTCTTCACCTTCTGACCCTCTATGTTGAGTAGTTATTGTTATCTGGCTATTGAGCTTAGCTTGTTGCTTGACCACATATTTATTGTCTAGTACCTGCGGCTTCTATCATTGATTTGGGGATTTCTGGCTACTGACTGGCTAACTACTGACCCCGTTCTAGCACATCTTGTCCTTCTGGCTATCGTCCTCAGTTACTGTGATTTCTGTTGGTAGCCTGTGACATTTCCAAGCAGACACTTTAGCCCAGCTGTGCTGCTCCTGTGGGTTAGGTTTTTAATCTTGGCTTCTCTGTTTCATGGCACTCCTCTGAGACCAGGCCCTTTGAGGACCTCTGTCAATCACCTGGATCCTGTTCTACTTACTGTGAGGGGTTTAGTCAGTTGTGCCATCTTACTGTGGGTAACCCAGTGTCAAGGCCTACCTGCCAGTGTTTACAACCCTACTTCCTATAAATCCTTTTCACAGAACTATTCCACCAGGCCAGGATAATGCTGCAGATAACTAACGACTCGAGAAGACAGAACAAATGGACAACAAGAAACAGAGCAAAGGAGAACCAGAGACACGGAGAACGTAGGGAGACATGGACAGAGTTAGAGAGTGAAAAAACCCAATTAAATGCAAATACAAATTTGGATCACTGTGCTTTGTTTTAGTTTGTATTGTTGGGGCCCTTCCTTTTCGGACATTGATATGAATTTATGAAAATAGCAATTTTTGCTCTTATGAAAAATTCAGAGAAATCTGAAGTCCAATATTTACATTTGCTTCTTAAGTAAAGAATGATGAAGCAGAATATTTCTCTTTATGTGTTAACGGCCACCATTTTCTTTACGTATCAATAATATTTTCATGATATATATTTAATATATTGTATTAATAGTATTTTGCTAGTAGTATCTACAAGATAAACTGATAATCTGTGTTTTATATACCTATTGCATGCTGTTTATTAGCTAGAGTTTGCGGTGCCCTTAGGAAGCATTCCACACGAGAATATAGTATAATAGTGGAGACTGGCTGCATTATATACAGAATCTTCGCAGGATACAAATCACACAAGCAGTGTAAGTAAGCACAAAACTAGATCTAGAGACAAGGTACAAAGGGACAAACCAGAAGCATAGTCAGACGGACCAGACTCAGGGGCAGGCAAACATGCAAGAAGTCAGATACTAAACAAGTGGCCACAACACAAGCTGAACGGGCAACATATCACTGAGTCAGGAATCCAGACTAGGAGCAAGTTTTAATTGCCCACTGATCAGAGATACAGGTGGAAGCACCCTGAGTGCAGACAACTGCAATACAATGCGTCAACAACTTGTAGATTTGAGGTCCCAAGTCCAAGTCCAATGCCATGTATGATCTCAACAAGTCATGTGCCGAACTCGAATGCAGAACAGACCATAACCCTGACAGGTAAAGATCTGCCTAGGGCCCAGATATCAGAACATTATAGACACAGTATGTGTCAGGTTTCCAAACTCTGCTTTCATGCATCTGTCTTGATTGAATTTTAAAAAATGCAACACCATTAAATTCAGAAATGATTATTTGTAGATCTGTCATGGATACATTTCAAATATTCAGTATGTTGTTTCATATTCCAGATCCCATGGGCTCGCTGCAATGACTACTGTCCTCCAGGATATAGAAAAGCTTCTGCATATAACACGTGCTGTTATCGCTGTGTCCCCTGTTCTGAGGGTGAAATGTCCAATGTAACAGGTAGGTGAATGTTATACAGATTAAGGAGCAATTCAGGCATCCAACTCAGTGACAGAAGAAGCCGGAGCGGCTGGGTTGGACAATTCAGTGGAAGTGACAGAAATTGACAGATATCACTGTTTTACAAAAAATCCCTAGCACCATAATCCTCTGTAGATAATACATCACCTCTGTAGATCATGTTTTTTCTTTTTTGCTTGCCGTCTTTTACTGTCTAAAATATTCTGTAAGTTTAAGATTGCAGAATGCGCAAGCAATTTGTACAAATTGCAAATGTACTAAATGATAATAAAGAAGCTTGCGATACTATACCTAAGAACCACGTAGGTAAAATACCACCATTTGAAATATCCTGGGGTGTCTAGTTTTTAAAAATATATGGCTTGATAGGGGTAATGAGTTGGCCGTCTCCAAAGATGTCCCAAAAAGGACATCAGCACTGGATGATCAGATGTGCAAAAGACGACAGTTCTTACCATCAATGTATTTTCCCCGACACCAAGCAGCAGCATACCTTAGAGTTTTCTTCCAGGCTCCTTCAGGCACAACAGGAACCTTAAGAAAAAAGATGTTTTGTAAAACTTCCACCCTTCCCCAAATACTGGCATACATTCAGCTGGCAACAGAAGTGCCCCAGAAGTAACGAGCCAGACACAACAGAGTGAAAAAATTAATTTATTAGGGAGAGAATCAAGTGCAGCCGCCTGGTGTTGGGAAAAATAAATTTAAGGTAGGAAAGTTTGTCTTTCCCCGACATCAAGCGGCAGCATACCTTTGGGATGTACCAAGATAGTTTAAGAAGGGTGGGTTGAGGGCTTAATTACTGCCTGCAGGACCTTGCATCCAAGAGCAACGTCCTCAGAGGCCTGTAATGCTTTGAGAAGGTGTGTACAGATGACCAGGTAGGGGCTTTACAAACCTGGTTAGGTGAGGCAACCATAGTTTCCACCCAGGAGGTGGCAACAGCTCTAGCAGATTGGGCAGTAATGGAGAATGGAGGAGAGAAGCCCTGAATTATTTTCTGGCCCTAAAAGACACGATAAAAAATATTAGAGTCCTATCCAATAAACAGAGAGACAATGTTTAACATCCAAGGAATTAAATTCCTTTTCTAAAGGGAGAAACCGGATTTGAACATACGGCAGGGAAGAAGTAACTTTTGGACGAAAGTCTCTGAAGGGTCTTAAAACAACCTTGTCCTAATGAAAATTAATATAAGGTGGTTTACATTGGCATGATGACAATAGCCCTTGAATTTTCCTCCTGGATCTTTTGTAGAACCCAGGAATCAGAGACTGGGAGGGGATATATAAGCCAGTCTGTAGCTCCACAGAACTGACAGAGCATCCACTATCTCTGGAGCATCTCCTGTCCTAAACGAACTGAATTGGGGAAGCTTTGAATTCGCTTTTGTAGTTTTGAGAGGTAGTAGAAGTATTATTAAACACTCTATATCCACTGTATAAAGTGGGTATAGAGGCAAAGGTGATAATTGTTAACCTTATTTGCATGCGCCTACCCAGAATCCCTTGTGGTTTCGGCAGCACCATGAGATTTATGAGGGAAAAACAAGCCTTCTGGCGTGTCTGGTGTCTGTAGATGAGTGTTTAATAATAATACTTCTACTACCCCTTAAATTTAAATGGAAGGGTTTCCATCACCTTTTACCCACCATAACTTATGTAATGGTAGTTTTGAGAGCAATTTCTGGTGTACAAAATTTGTGGATGATCTCTGCAAAAGGTCTGTTGGTGAGCTCCCAGTCTCCTTGGGAGAGAGAACCTCTGCTCAATCTGTGTGCCAGGATATTGTGATAGCCTGAAATGTGAACTGCTGATAAAGCAAGAAGATTTCTCTCTGACCAAGTCATTATTCTTGTGCATAACTGGATCTTGTTCCGTCTTGTTTTTTTAAATATGCTACTGCTATAGTATTTTCTGAATGGACCTGAACAGGAAGGCCTTTGACAAACTGAAACACAGAAGAGCCACACACACACACTGCTTTGAGCTTCAGATAATTTGATCCCCACGGTCCTTTTGCTGTTAGGCTAGGCATATGCATCCACCCCCCCAACCTATCTTGGAGGCGTCTGTTTTGAGGTGAGCATGCGCTAGCCACCAAGCAAGGTTGGCCTTCAATGGCCTGGGTACCCAAATTAACTTTTACAGAGTGTTAGGCCTTCTGTCCCAGGATTTTAGGATCAAACTCTGAAGAGGCCGCATGTGTGCCTTTGCCCAAGCGACCCCTGAGATGGCCACCCACATGGCATTTCAAATAGAGTGGGAACGATAAATGACTCTCTGGACTGATCTTTTTACACTTCTGTTGTTGGGAAGAAAAAACGTCATGTTTATGGAGTCTACCACATACCTAGGATTAAATTCCGAGATGACTGAGAATTACAATCCAACTGTGAGCCTTCAACAAAACAATGACCTTTGAAATATGCAGACTGAGTAGCGAGCCTTTATGAACCAATTGTCTAGGAATGGGATGATTTAAATACCTTGTGATGGAAGCAGAGCCATGAAAATTACCATGACTTTTGTGAAAATTCTCAGAGCTGAAGACAGGCTGAATGGGAGAGCCCGAAGAAGCGGGGATCGTTTCCGAACTGCAAAGTGAGCCACTGACAAAAAGGGACTATATTTTGGATTTCTTTTTTTACAGACTT
Organism: Spea bombifrons; assembly: GCF_027358695.1. Lineage (NCBI taxonomy): Eukaryota > Metazoa > Chordata > Amphibia > Anura > Pelobatidae > Spea > Spea bombifrons. Next base: position 710,659 of record NC_071087.1, on the reverse strand, counting down.
TTACAGTAATATTTGGTTTGTGAACCAAGAAGATCCTGGAATAAGCGCCTGTTCCTATTTATTCCCAGCTTCCTTGTCTAGTAGTTTTGAACCTCTAACACAAGGGCCATTTGGTAAGCAGACTTTTTTGGAAAAAAGAAGAACTACAGGAGGAAGCTGGCAAGGTTCTATTCTTTAACTTTCTCAAATAATCTGATGAACACCAAATGTCTCACCAGCACCACTGGTGATGGAAAAATGAAATCCTTCCTCCTACCTGCAGCCGACAGTCAGAACGCCTTATCGAGTTTTCCACTTGAACCTTCTAAAATATTTTTGGAGGAAGACTGGGATGAAGGGGCTTTAAAATGATGCGATGATCTATCCTCTTGTCTCTGTAAGAAGAGCGAAAAAGGTTAGAATTCCAAGTCCTCTTTCTCTTGGGGCAAAGTCTTTCTTCTATGAGCTTCTCAATTAATTAATCCAAGTGAGAGGCAAATAGCTTGCCTTCCTCCAGAGGAATAGAACAAATACTAGGCCAAATCTGCTGACCAAGGTTTTTACCTTACAGCATGTCTAGCGACTTTAAATAAACCCATAAATTTTGCAGCTTGGTGAGTATCCTCAAGGAACCAAGAAAGTGTAGAAGCTGTGAGTAGTGGTTACAGAGAAGTACATCTCAAGGCACAACCATCTTTTCTATCCATGATGTCTTTAAGACCTGAAGAATCTTCAATAGGAATAGTTTACTAAACTAGAAACAGCCTTGTCAATTGAAGTAGGAGCTTCTAAGAACTTAGATTCTTTCTTCTCCAACGAAAAAAAAGATTTAAAGAGTTTGGAAATCAAGGATATTTCACTCTAATTGCATAGTCTCTTTAAACAATGGATGTAAAGGAAAAACTCTAAGTCTTCTTTTGTGGCAAAAAGGAGGTGCCCTGTACTGGTGTGTCTTCATATCCCATGAACAGAAAAAACAGACAAGTTATCTTCTTCTGTGGATGATGTCAGACTTTCTCTTTGAAAATTAGTAAAGTCTGATTCCTGTTGAGGGGAAAATCTCAGAGAATTCATGTTTTTTTTTTGTTTTTTTTCGAGGCAGGTCACTAAATTGAGAGGTTGGAAGGGACTGACGCATTTCTTTAAAGGTTTGCTACAGGATACTTGTAAGCTTGAGAAGCTGTACCAAATCACAATGGTAGGGAGCACTCAATTCACCCAAACACAGCATTATACTGCTCAGAGATCACCATTCGGCTTCATCAGAGCGCACTGCGAGACTCTACAGCTCAAGCAATCTTGAACACTGCCAAACACCATAAAGATGGCGGACGTCTTTAGCAGCTTCGCTTAGGAGGCTGCAACAAATGGGAGCTGAACCCGTCCTGTAGTCCACCTGAGGAACTATGGTTGCCTACACGACCGGGAGACGGTACCGCGGACCTCCGAGCCAAACAACCCGGTTAAGTACCTGCACAATGAAAGTGTGACCTGTCCTTCCGTTTTCTTCTGTTTCCTGTCCGTTAGGAAGAAAAGCCTAAGGTATGCTGCTCGGAGGGGGTGGGGATATGGTAGCAATATTGAACATATTGGCTTATCATAACATGTAAACATAAAGCAAAAAAAAAATATATCTATATATATTTCTAAACTCAGAACAAATATCAGAATCTATTTAGCAGTTTCCTTCTTTGGTTTTTGTAGATGTGTAAAAGATTTTTCAAGTAAAAGGCAAACTGTTCTTTTAATTTTTCACCATATTTTGTGATTTTTTTAGTAAATTATGATATTTAGTAAAAATGATATGAGCAAAATAATGGTATCAAAAAAAAACCCCTCTTGTCTTGAAAATATTAGTGTTGCTATCACATTGCAGAAACACTTTCATATATCCCAGCCATTGTCTTCTTTATTCCAGACAGTGAAAACTGCCAGACATGCCCAGATAACGAATGGCCTGACGAGAAAAAAGTGAAGTGTATTCCTAAGACTTACGACTTCCTGTCATACAAAGACGATATAATGGTTCCAGTTTTTTTCTTTATCAGCGTTTTTTTTTTAATCTTGAGTTTCTTTATATTGGGTATTTTTATCCTGTACTGGGACACTCCTACAGTTAGGGCCAATAACAGGAACCTCAGCTTCCTCCTCCTGGTCTCCATCATCTTGAGCTTCCTCTGTGTGTTTCTGTTCCTCGGTCGTCCTGAGGATGTAACCTGCATGCTGCGACACACTACTTTTGGAGTCATCTTCTCAGTAGCTGTGTCTTCTCTGTTGGCCAAGACCGTCATGGTCTGCATCGCTTTCAAAGCCACCAAACCTGGGAGTTACTGGAGAAAATGGATGGGAGCCAAAGTGTCCAACATTATAGTTCTGATGTGTTCCTCCATTCAGGTTTTCATTACCATTATTTGGTTGGCCATTTCTCCTCCTTTTCAGGAGCTGGACATGCACTCATACAATGAAAAGATCATCGTTCAGTGTAACGAGGGCTCGGTCATCGCCTTCTACTGTGTCCTGGGTTATTTGGGGCTTCTGGCAGCTGTTAGTTTTATTATAGCTTTTTTAGCCAGGACATTACCGGACAGTTTTAATGAGGCCAAGTACATCACCTTCAGCATGCTGGTGTTCTGCAGCGTTTGGATTGCGATGATCCCGGCCTATCTGAGCACCAAAGGCAAATACATGGTGGCCGTAGAGATTTTTGCTATATTGGCATCAACTGCTGGGTTATTAAGCTTTATGCTTTTCCCAAAATGTTACATTTTGCTAAAAAAAACTGAGATAAACAGAAGACATTTATTAAAGTAATTAATAAATAAGATGAGTTTTAATAGTCATTCCTGTATCAAATGTGGTCATTTAATTAGTATACTGTCTTAAAAATATGTACCGTATATTCCGGCGTATAAGACGACCCCCAACTTTTCCAGTTAAAATATAGAGTTTGAGACTACCCCTCTACACAGCATACAACAACCAGCCAATCACGGCAAGTGATGTACCTTACCGGTGATTGGCTGGTTGTTATACAGACATATACATACATACACTGCCCTCACCACACACCCCTGCCTTTACACACACACATATATATATATATACACACACCAGCTTACAAACACACAAATACCTACCCTGCTCTTACACACACCTGACCATACACATACACTGACCATCTCATACCAACATACATACACTGCACTCACACCCCTTTCTCCCCATCTCTTACCTTCCTCATCTTCTATCTTCTTTCTTCCATCCAGTTGTGGGAGTGCGAGGTCTGTCATTTCTGACCTGTGCTTTACTGCTCCCTCATCACTACGCGCCGGCAATTGATGCCGAGCGCCGGGACATGACATCATCCCCGCGCTAGTTGGGATATCACGATCTTGCACCTACCTCGGAGCGGCCCTGAAGACCGGCCCGGGGAGGCGGCTTCTCCACTCGCCCCTCCCCTAGAGATTCGTGGGACTCTCCGGCTCGGTAAGTACCCGATACTCGGTTAGTACCCGGCGTATAAGACGACCCCCGACTTTTGAGAAGATTTTCTGGGGTTAAAAAGTTGTCTTATACGCCGGAATATACGGTATAAAAGTTACTTTTTCTTTTACCATCTATACATTTTATATGACATGTTATCTTTCTGTTCGGCTTCCTGCTTCTGCACTGACAGTTTCACATGTCTCTGCCCTTCTGTGCTTATAATATTCCTGGATAATTTGTGTTTGCTTCAGTTCTTTTCTGTATACGGACAGATGCTTACGTACTAGTTATGGACATTATTATACATATAGTATGACATCATATATCCTTGTTCGTACCAGCACAGCGAGCAGTTATTCCAGGCTTATCTGAGAAAGATTGTTTTATTCCTGGAAAAAATAAATGTCATACAGACAAGGAGGCCAAAGCCAACAAAAATATTGTACCCCGGTCATGGTGTCAGTATTAGCACTGCACTTATTCCACCTCCCTATTTATTACACTATGAATGATAACACTAAGTATATTTGTGCAAAATAAAAATATACATGCATAGAGAACATGTATTTAGAAGTAACGGTGAAAAAATACAATGCCCCCTGGACAAGTCTCAAAAGTGGTGGTGAAAATGAGGATGTGATCGCTTACCGAGCTTCTGCTTCCTGTAGGATCAAAACTACTGCTGAATTCCAGTTCAAGCCAGAACTTCAAAGTGAAGCAATTAGGCACCTTCTGAAGCTACAAATGAAATCTCAATGTGTGCCTGACCATCTACCTGCAATGTTGCTAAAGCTCAGTGCTCCAGTGACTGCCCACCTCATTACTAAGGAATTAATTGCTACCTAGTGGTTACATACCCAGTGCATGTAGAAGGGCATTAGCCACAAAAACTTCCTGGGCTCAGGTATATAGCTCCGGCTTCAGTTACCGAGCAGTTGCATTCTTTGGTTGAGGCCACTGTGGTCCAGGGGTGGGGGAGAGGTGCTATGCTCTTTCCTTTGCCTATGGCACACTCACAGGATTAGAGCGGTTTCAGTAAACTCAGACAGCAGATTACATCCACTCTCTCCCTGGGAGACAAAGTCTCACAGGACCCAGGAGGGGAATCTCTCTGGCGTACAAATTGCTTTATTTGGGCAGAGGTGATTCCCCCAGCAAGTTAAGGTCATGTTGGCGGATCCCCCTCAGAGGGTCATGCTTCATTGTGTCCAAGATCTAGGAAAATGCTTAAAAAATCCTGACCTTGTTTTATAGTAGCCCAAGTAGGATGGGTCACCTCCTACTTTGGAGCAGGCATCAGCTGCTCAACATGTGGTAGGGAGGTTGGGACCTTACTCCACATTTTGTAGGGCCATCCGCCCATACTGCCCTTGTGGAAATCAGTCAATGGGGCCTTGGTGAGAGTAATGAATCGGCTTGGATGCTATGCTCCTCCACAACACCTCTCTGTTGCAGAGTATAGGTGGTCCCAAATTAAGGGTTTATTAAACACGGCCAAAGGTATGATCACCTACATTGGTGGAAGCCTTCAGTTCCTTCATACAAGGACCGGATTGAAAGGCAGGGTTTGGGTAGTGGTGGAGTTAGTACACTCTTCTACTGGAAGGAAGCAGGGATCCTGGATCACATGGTAAGACAGCACTTACCACCCCCCGACCAGCTTTTGGGTACTTGGTCTGGGCCTCCCCTCCAGGGTATATGGAGGCATTTATGGTCCTTTGGAACGGCCCTATTTTTGTGGCAGTAACCTAGTGATGATCGTATTAGTTTCTCCCTCTTCTTTCTGATTCCACTTTAAAATCAAGCATTGATAAAAAATAAAAAAATAAATAAAACTACAGACTGGCTCCCTATCTTCTCCAAAGTCTTGGAAATTTTGGAAACAATTGTACCGTTACTGTGAACTGACAAACTACCTCACCTCACTTCACTCCAGCTTTTGTTCAAAACGCCGAACAATTAAGCCCTCTTAAAGGTTAGCAGTGAGGTCCTCTCCTATGGCATTGAGGAAGGTGAGCTCACGGTTGCTTTCTTCCCAGATTATGTAAAGACCTTGACACAGTTGATCATTATGGAGCACATCCATCACAGTTGATCATTATACCCTGATTAACTCAAAAAATCTGGCATAAGCAATCACTCCCTCAACTGGCTTTGTTTCTCCTTATCAACCAGGACTCATTCTGTGTCCATTGGAGGAAGTGTTTCCTCTGCTCAGTGCTTAGTCACTTGTGGAGTCCCCCAAGCAAGCACAGGCTGGCCACATGGCACAGGGCAAATGCATTCGCGCTCGCAAAGCAATAAACAAAAGAAAATCACACAGCTAGCATTAACTGTCCTGCTCGAGAGTCGCATTCCCTTTCTGAGGGTGTATCCTGTAAGTCAAAATCACTCCCAACTGACGCTACTTGGGCCTAATGTGAGTGAGGAATATATCAGAGCCTTTATAGAGAAAGATGTCACCGATAGCGACACAATCCGGAGAGGATTACCTCTTATGCTGGGACGTGACTGGGAGGTGTTTTGGGAAGGTGATTTAGAAAACAGTACCTTGTCTCCAACACGTTTCCAAAACCCTGCCAGTCACATCTCAGGATAAAAGAGTAAGGAAATACTGATGCCACGCCGACTAACAGATTTGCTTTTTCTGTAAACAGTAACAGTTGCATTGGTTACAGAAGACTTTACATCCTCATACACACATGCAATATGCTCCCTGTTCTTTGCTTCTAACCCCGTCTCCCGCAAGACTTTGTGTTATCGATGTTTGACCGCAGCCTGAATGCTTGTAACATCTCGCCACCTATTACCACAGGTATAATACATTTAACAAAACTTTGCCTTTTCCTGTGTCCATTTGCAGCACAAGACTGCGCATACCCACATTCCCTGAATGGCCAGCCCCCCCACGGCACCTACGGCAGTAGTGCTTTTGGGAATGGGACTGTATTCATGATCTCCTGTTTAGGGGTCGGTTTCCAGGGTAATGCACGCTTGGTTGAGCCCTGACTCTTTGTGCTCTGCTTGCCCTTTTGCACATGCTCCCCACCTAGCTATTGTTAATGCTGTTTGGGTCTGTCAGATATTTTATGATGGAAAACAAGTATTCTATATATGTATTTTACATGAGTACAAAATGGAGTCAGAGCCATTTAATTTTACTTAATCATATAATGATTATTTTTTTTTTGTCCTTGTTCCCTCTATAATTGAGAACAAAGAAATATTCATGTATATAGATGCTTCAGTATATATTATACAATTAGCGTTATCTTCCATGAGAAAGTTAAGGAGTAGACACTGCATATCCTTAGGAATGTAAATTGGAATGGGGGATACATTGTAAGACCACCAAAGCCTAATTTACTACCTAGGAGGCAATGTCTGGAGATATGGGTGACTACCAAGATCTCATTTACTATCTAGGAGGTAACGTTAAGAGATATGAGAGACCAAGGATAAATTCCAACGCATATGTAATGGTCTTAAGTTATTTCTTAGACCAGAGCGTCTCTCACAGGTAAATTAAGAAATTACAACAGTGTAAATATGAGTGGAAGTCCTAATTATAATGGGTAAAACCCACCGTTATGATTGGAGAATTCCAGTCAATAGGTGGAGGCTATGATAATAAGCCCTGTCTTTAAAAGCTTATGTCTTTAATAATTTGGGAACTGACCCTAAAAAGAACTGACCCTAAAAGGACGCACCCTAGGGCACCCTGTAACAAAGGCACCCTGAAACAGACAGACCCTGAAACAGACAGACCCTGACGGACTCATTCACCAAATTTACCCCAGAGAATTGGAATCTTTAGATCCTGACATCATATTTTACTCTCAGAGTTACTTTGAGTTGTAACATATATGAATTTTAGAAAGTTATACTTTTTCCCACTTAATTTCTTGCCACTGAACCTGGATTAATTCCTACAAGGACCGGTTGGATCGCAGCAACAAGTGGTGGTAATTATAATTGTTTTATTATTCTGAATAGAGGTGAATTTTGTCTTCTTCGTATAGAATTCCCCTTTTCTGGGAAATAGTATATGACGTTATTGTATATGACGGCTTGTGAGACTGCAGCTTATAACCCGTGATGATGACAATAATGAAAAGGTATTTTACCTGTAGATGAAGTTTGACATCATTTGCATCTATTAGGAACTTCACTGATACTCTTATTTTGTCATATTAGTAGAACTAATATATAGATAGAGTTAGTGATATATTTTATTACTGCCCTGATTATTATTATTTTTGGTTGCTGAGTGGACTGGAAATTAATTGTGTTAGACTCATAAAGTAATAATTCATATTGATAACTATCGATAATATACTGTATTTGAATTGATTCATTTTTGACATGTTTTAAGAATTTTCTGTTTTATATTATGCACTGTGTGACCCATATACAGATTTTATAAATTGTGTTTACAATAAATAATATTTTTGATTGACTATCGTGATAATATATATCTAATTTGAATTATAATTTTCAGCGATCTGAAAGGATTTAGGATCGGAGATTAAATATAGGGTATCTCTTTGTATTAATATTGTGGATGTGGTCCTACAATAATTGATAGCGTCGTTATTTTGCGTGTGGATAAAATATTGGTTTTACCTATTTTGTCTCATTAATATCCCTAACAGGTCTGTGGTTAAAAGTTTTTTCAGTTACTGAAACAATAGTCTTTCCCATGAGACTTTGCACCAAGACACCCACAACAAGTAGCACCACAATCTCTGCTGCTGTTCTGCTTTTCGGCACCTTAAACAAAAGTCATGAAGAAGCTGGGAGAAGGCTCTGGGCTCGGATCCTGGTGGGTGCTTCTCTCGCCGGAACCTTTGCCTGTAGGTGTCCTCAGAAATGCCCAAACGGTCCAGTATGGCTGCACGCACCAGGTCATAGCCCATGGCATCGCTATCATTTAAATCCGGCTATGCTGCTTGTTCGTTTCCAGTCACCCGAGGGGCCAGGCAAATAGCCCATTGTTTCTTCGGCTACTGTAAGACAGTTGCCACTCGCTTAAAAGTTGTCATGAAAGCCTCAGGTTAATCATCAGGACCCGTCTTTGAGAATATGTCACAGGGAGCAGTACTTGCATTTAAAGGAACAGTAGTAGTAGATGCAGGGGGTGTCATTCAGGATAGAGGACTGCATTGGGACCCGCGGGACCCGCCAAAAAACTTGCGGGCGCGGGCGGTCTTGCTGGGGCTGCGGGCGGGAGCGGGCGTTCAGGCACTGTACCTGCGGGTCCCGGTAATCCCGCACAGTCCCGCAAGGCTGTCTTCTCGCTGCTCCATAACAGTGTCTCCTATCTTGCTCCGCCCAGGAACAAGGCGGAGTCACGTGATGTGACGTCACTTCCTGTGACTCCGCCTTGTTCCTGGGCGGAGCACGAGCAGAGACGCTGTGAGAGAACAACTTGCGGGACTGCGCGGGAAATCAGGTAAGGAGGCGGGCGTGATTGGCCACAAATGTGGCGGGAGCGGGCGGGATTGACCACAAATGTGGCGGGAGCGGAACACCCACATTGTGGGAGCGGGCGGGAGCGGAGTTACAAACAGCGGCAGCGGGCGGGAGCGGGATTAAAAAAGCAGTCCCGCGCAGGGCTCTAATTCAGGACACCATCTGTTGCGTAACCTACTGCTGGGCATTTAACTGTTGCGTCAGCTTTTGTTGCTGCTGCTCTTGTTGCCCTATCACTTGCTGCTGTTGCTGGGCCAGTCTCTCAGCCCTTCACTTAAACAGTCCCCCCCCCCACGGTGTCAGCTCTGTCCCCACAATACCCAGGCACCCTATCCCACCGCTGCCACCAGATGTGGTAGTGTGTGCCTCTGCAGGGTACTCACAGTAGGCGGGACACAGGAGGCTCAAAATAGTCATGCTACAGTCAAATAAACACAGTCTCTTATTGTGTATGAGTGTGGTGCAAGCATGTATGGTGTTTTTGTTATCTATGACATTAGCGTATGTATGTCAGCATGTAGTGTATGGTGTGTACACAAGCCTACAATGTTACCATGTGTGTCACTGTAAGGTGTTACTGTTTGTGAGCATAAGATGTTAGTGTGTGTAAGTGTATGTTAGTGTATGGCAAGGCTCGACAAATCATGGACAGCAGGAAAATAAAAACATGATTGGGGAAGAAAAAAATCCACCTCTTAGATCCAAACCAAATTCATCAACCCCTGTCTTAACATCAGAGTCTCACGATTTTTCAAGTACCAGCAAAAAAAAATAATCTTCATACATATGGGGTAATACAAATCACTTCCATACCCACCATGGTATTGTTATCCCTCATACCCTGGTGGTGCAGGGGATAATTAACCTCTTCAGTCCCCTTAGGACATACCTGTACGTCCTAATGCGCTTCTTGCTACAGGTATGTCATAAGGGGTCTGAAGAGGTTAGTGGAATATGAGGGAAGACAATTGTTTTGCCCCCTCTTCTGGTAATAAGGTGTCCTTTATTTAATTTGTCAGGGGGCTGAAGGGACTCGCTAATCGCCTTCCTGATTAAAGTCATGTAATACAGATTAGTTATCCAAGTTCATTTTTTTTAAAGATTTTTTTAATCACTTCAGATAATAAACATTTAAGCAAATACAAGAACATGTATGTGATGTGTGATTGTTTTAGTTAAATAACAGTAACTGAAATCGTTCTCCAAATCCTAGTATTAAAGATTATAACTACCAGCAAGTCTTTACATCTAAAAATCATGATTCAAATCAAACCCACCCTGCCCAATACCCCTTCCAAAGACCCCATCCCCCCACAGTTCCTGGAGAGCGGTGCTGCACGCGGCGGGGCCCTGTAAATGTCAGTGAAGCAGCACACAGGTACCTCACAGGGCCCCTGCCTGGAGCACAGGTGGTGTATGGGTAATGGCCGCCTACCGGACCCTCTCTGTAAGACTCACCGGCAGCTTCCTTCTCAGCAGACATGAGGAGGCTTCCCTCCAGCAGAGCTCAGCATGCGCAGGACACAGCACTCACTCTGCAGACACAGGGTAATCTGGGGTTTATGGGACTGTGAAGCTGCAGTGGCCTCAATGGCTCCTCTCTACTAAGCAGGTCGCTCAAGCTTCCCCAACACAGTCTCTTTCACAGGGAGAGCACAAAAATCTAATCAGGCCTCACTTTGGGCCTAGTCCTGGGCTCTGTCACCATGGAACTCCTTCCTTCCTGCTTCCCTCCATCCACCCCCAGCCAAAGCCTTACTGCCTCCTGATTGCTGCAGCTGATCACATGACCTGCTTGCAGGGGTGGATGGGAGGAGCTGCCAGCTCTTCCATTTTGAGTCCTGGCAATGGCTGAGCGACCCATCAGCAGCAGCAATAAAAGTGAGTGAGAAAATGGTGGGAGCTGCATACATTATATACAGCTGTGTATAGAACTCTCTGTATCTGTATATAAATCTCTCTAAATCTCTTGCTCTGTATCTGTATATAAATCTCTCTCTCTCTCTATCTCTCTATCTCTCTCTCTCTCTCTCTCTCTCTCTATATATATATATATATATATATATAACGCTCTGTATCTGTATATAAATCTCTCTCTCACTCTGTATATGTATATAAATCTCTCTCTCACGCTCTGTATCTGTATATAAATCTCTCTCTCTTTCTCTCTCTCTCTCTCTCTCAATAAATAAAATAAAAAATAAAGTTTATTATTATGAGCAAGTGCTAAAATTAGCGCTGTATCTTCCCAAAAATCCTGACATGGAAAAATTTAAATAAAAGCATTTCAAATACCCAAGGGGTGTCTAATTTAAAAAAATTAATGGTTTGATGGGGTAAATTGGAGTGGTCGGGCTCAAAGATAGGGCATAGGCACAGACTGACCGAAATGGGGGGAAAAAAAGCGCACTTTTGTGGCATTTTAAACCAGACAAACCCATACATGTGGGGTATGACTGAACTCGGGAGATGTTCCTGAACACATATTAGGGTGTTGTTTGATAGTGACGTATACCTAGAGCTATAAATTTATACCCAAAGTACAATTTGTGTGAAAAAAATACAAAAAAAAATACTACCACAAAGTGTGGCAAAGGCTGGTGGTAGAATATGATGCATGGAAAGGGTTAAATACTACCATTTTAAGTACCTTGGGGTGTCTAGTTTTCAAAAATATATGGTTTTATGAGGTAAATTGTAGTGGCCAGGCTCAAAGATAGGGCATAGGCACAGACTGACCAAAATAGGGGGAAAAAAAGCGCACTTCCCAAATGTCGCCTTTTAACCCCAAACAGCAGTCAAACCCATGCATGGGTGGTATCACTGTACTCGAGAGATGTTGTTGAACACATATTAGGGTGTTGTTTGATAGTGACGTATACCTGGAGCTATAAATGTATACCCAAAGTACAATTTGTGAAAAAAAAATACCAAAAAAATACTAACACAAAGTGTGGCAAAGGCTGGTGGTAGAATCTCATGCATGGAAAGGGTTAAAATACTAGAATTTGAAATACCTTGGGGTGTCTAGTTTTCAAAAATATATGGTTTGATGGGGTAAATTGAATTAGCCGGCTTCAAAGATGGCCCTATTAGGACATGGGGGCAGTAGGACCAGATGTAAAAGTTCCAAGTTAAAAAATGTGCACTTCCTAAATGTGGCGTTTTACCTCCCAAACAACCCAACAAAGACTAGGTTTCCACTTGGGTTTTTGGCCGGGCTTTTTCTTTTGATGAAAAACGCCAGGAAAACTGCCAAGAAAACTGCCACTGCATTTAGCTGCGTTTTGGCGTTTTTTCTGCAGTTTTTTCTGGCGTTTTAGCCTTTCTGTGGAAATTGCTTTTTTTGACCTTAGGCAGTTTTTCCAGCCTTTACAAGTTAGAAGTTTCACCCAGCTAAAAGGGATTCGGATAAATGGCAAGTATCTGCCCTCTCCTGATGTCATTTACTTGGTAGACCCTTTTGTCTCTTCTGTGGTTTGTAAGGCATGCTTTATTTCGAATGTCTGCTCCTCTGGGAAGATTGGCCCCAAATGATGGTGCAAATTGTTTGCTGTTGCTTTTGGCACGCAGGATCCGGTCGCGTATGTTTGTTTGTAATGGCATGTTTGTTCCAAATGGTGTAAAATTCAATATGAACCAGTCCAGGACTTTGTTTTGTGTGAAACTGTTTGTTTTCAGCCTATTTCTCGTAGGACACACAGATACTGGGTCCATCCTCTGCATTGTAACTGTGGAAAAAACGCCATAAAAAACGCCAAGGCAATAAACCCACATGGCTTTTTCATGGCGTTTTTTCTCTCCCATAGACTTCTATTGGAGAAAAAAAGCCAAGATTTCTTGCAAAAAACGCCAGAGTGTCAACATGCTGCAGTTTTGAAAAACTGCCACAGAGCCCAAAAAAGCAGAAAAACGCCAAAGAGGACTGAAAAAACGCCAAACAGAAAAACGCCAAGTGGAAATGGCATTTTGCGATTTCCTATTGAAGAACAGCTAACATCTGGCTGCAGCCGTTTTTCACAAAAAAACGCCAGGTGGCGCTATTGGCGTTTTTATAGGCGTTTTTAGCAAAAAAAAACCCAATGGAAACCAAGCCAAACCCATGCATGAGGGGTATGACTGTACTCGGGAGATGTTGCTGAACACATATTGGGGTGTTGTTTGAAAGTGATGTATACCAGGAGCTGTAAATCCATACCTGAAGAGCAATTTTAGCGATAAAAAACACAAAATAAATTACTACCACAAAGTTTGACAAAGGCTGATGGTAGAATTAGTGCTTGGAAAGAGTTAAAATTGTAGCATTTGAAATACCTTGGGGTGTCTAGTTTTCAAAAATATATGATTTGATGGGGTAAATTGCATTGGCCGGTTTCAAAGATACCCGAAATGGCGCATGGGGGGAAGAATTACCAGATTTGGAAAAAATGGTTTTGAAATAGCCAAACGCTACTTGTACTTAATGCTCCATAACGTGCAGAAAAAAGCAAAAAAACATAAAAACATTGGGTATTTCTAAACTCAGGACAAATAGTAGAATATATTTAGTAGGTTTTTTCATTAGCTTTTTTGGATGAGTAAAAGATTTTTGGGGTAAAAGTCAGAAAATGTGTTTTTTTTTACATTTTTCATCATATTTTATTATTTTTTTTATGGGAAATTAGATAATATGATTAAAACAATGGTATCTGAAGAAAGCCCTTCTTGTCCTGAAAAAAACAACATATAATTTGTGTGGGTTCACTAAATGAGTGAAGAGAAAATTACATCTAAACACGAACACCGCAAAAGTGTTAAAACAGCCTCGGTCCCAATGGTACAAAAGGTAAAACACAGCCTGGTCCTTAAGGGGTTAAAAAAGAACTTGATATATTGGCGTTTATGAATTAAATAAGAACCAAGGATACTAGTGAATATAATAAGGAACTTAGACCAGATCCATTTTTATTATTTTTTATTTTTATTTATTATTCATTTTTTTCTCCCCTATTGCTCCGGGGAGAGCTTTCTTTCTGCATGTTACACAAGTTATCCTATTTTGTTCTTTACTCTTTAATATAATTAAACAAACACACACAAAATCAATATATGATATTATTTTCCATATAATACATAGAGTTTCTTTTTTTTCAGAAAAAAATGAAACAAAAGACATCATGAATTTTCTGAATTTTTATGTATGGGTACAATTGGGGACTGGGTACCATATATATATATATATATATATATATATATATATATATATATATATATATATATATAATTTTCTATATATACTATTTGTCATATATTATATAGATATATAGATTTATAAAACAACATAATGACAAATAATGTGAACTAATCATCATTGATATCACTCATATATTTAAAATTCATGTATATAGCCTTATATTTCTGTATGAATTGCTCATACAGTAACTGCCTGCTTTTATTTTCGTTTGATATCTCTTGCGCCTATATACATGCTTCGGGGTCTAACAATTCATATTGGGGGTAAAAGGAACATACTAAGGACGGTGGATCGGGCTGATTATGGAAAGAGGATGACTGAGGATGGTTCCTAAGCTTTGCGGACACCCCTCTGCCGCACGTATGCTGCGAATTGTCTCAGTACCTCCTCCGGTGTAATCGATGTTGGAAATAGTGATGTCCGGATCATGAACGAATCGTTCATTTGATCCGACTCTTTTTAGTGATCCGGATGAATCGGTTCAGTAGACTGAACGATTCATTTGTAGCGGTTCAGTCTGTGAATCATGATCCTAGAGCGAGTCATCTGCAGAGCACTCAGACACAGACTCTGAGATCAGGTTACAGCTCATTCATTCACAGAGGAAATTAACCCTAAACACCCCATCAACCATAACTGCCCCTAAATTAACCCTAAACACCCCATTAAGCATAACTGCCCCTAAATTAACCCTAAACATCCCATCAACCATAACTGTATAGGGGCAGTTATGGTTAATGGGGTGTTTAGGGTTAATTTAGGGGCATTTGTGCTTAATGGGGTGTTTAGGGTTAATTTAGGGGCAGTTATGCTTAACGGGGTGTTTAGAGTTAATTTAGGGGCAGTTATGCTTAATGGGGTGTTAAGGGTTAATTTTAGGGGCAGTCATGGTTGATGGGGTGTTAAGGGTTAATTTAATGCTGAGGGTTCATTTAATTAATTTAATAAAGTTAATTTAAGGTGCAGTTGGAGGTAAAGGGAAATGTAAATCCTGGGGGCAGTGATTATTAATGTATTCATGCCCGGACTGGCCATCAGGCTACCCTACCTACGGTCGCATTAACGCAGGGCATAAGGGGCACCCTTATGTTTTTTTTTTAACTTTATTTAACATGGAGGATGTTAAATAAAGTTGAAAAAAAAACCCCAGATGTTTTAATTTAAACCCTGTGCGGCCGCAGACCCCTAAGGCCCGCCCTGGTGGGGGCTCCCGACCCCTTAGAGCAGGACCGGCCTTTGGGGTGTGCGACCGCACAGGGCGCCACACTCCAGGGGGCGGGGGGCGGTCCGCACCGGGTGCCGCTCATCAGGGGGTGCCAACTTGCGGCACCCGGCACCCCTCCAGAGACGGACAGTAATGTCCGCCGCTGGAGGAGCAGGCTCGCAAGGGAGCGGTATCTGGGAGCTGTTAAAGACCTCTGGTTCCCTTGAGTGATTTTAACCCGGGTTCAACCCGGGTTCAACAACTCTCTGCCTTCATTGACATCACTCGAGTAGGGAGGCAGGAGGGTTCATTGACTTATGAATCGTTAGTGTGCCTGCACGGAGGTACTGGGAAACATTATCTCCTGTGAGTCACACTGAGTGATCCGAAGATTCGGATCATGAATCGGATCATTTCAGTGAACGAGTCGAATGATCCGATTCACTTTAATGATCCGAACTTCCCATCACTAGTTGGAACGCTCCGTGTCTCTACACCATATGGCCCCTCCCTTCGTCTGCGATCCACGCGGCGGTATAAACATTGAGGCATCTCATGTCTTTATAATATAGGACCCCTCCCCTGTCTGTTGTACGTCATGACGCAACTTCAGGAAGTTCCCGTCGAAAGATGATTTAAAAACGGACCAGATGCCTCACCGAAAACATGCAGATCAGTACTTACTTTATTTTTATACACGTACCTTTTCGATTTTCTTTATTGATTCTTCTGAGGAAGCCGGTATAACACTGGCGAAACGCGTTGAGAGAGAAGGAAGAAAGACTGTAGCCTTTGGATTTTTTCCTGAACCATTTCTGGACTTGTTTAAAGCGTATTTCCATAATGTGCATGTTATGCCACGACCCTTGTAAGTGTACTCTGTTTTTATACTGATAATTCTATGAAGATACTGTGCTATTAGGATTCCATTTGTCTTATAGATTTTAAAGAGGAAATTAAAAGGATTTTTACGGTAGTTTGTTAGTGAGATTTACTATACACAACACTCCAAGTTAATTTACAATATTACACTATATGTTCCCCTTATGTACATGCGCCCCAAGTTTTGTTGATTGACCTTTCGAACATCCCGAGGATTGTTTTCTATATGGTTTTTTATATACACCTTTTCACGTGATTTGGGGTTTTTCACATCATATTCTTACTAATGAACATACCTGGGAAATTTCGCTTAGAGACTCCGGGTGAAGTTCTGCTTCTCCGGGTCTCCACCAGAAAACTCTGGTTGTGGGAGCGGCGTTCTGACACACCCAATCCCCTCCCATTCCCTCCCATTCCCTCCCCTTAAATAGCGGCGTATTTAATAAAGGTATCTCATTGTCTTTTATCCCCGATCACTTTCCGCTCCTTGGTCTTTTGAATAATGTGTTTTTTTATGCTGGTGGAATACCGGCAGGTCTGTGTCACCGGGCTATTCCTCTTTATGGGTAGCGTATAGGAGAATGAATGGATTATGATGTCACATTTTTGTATGGCGAATGCGCCACAAACACAGGTTGGGAATCCCGTTAGAACAGCCAGACGCGACATTATTACATGGATTAAAAACTACCCCAGACTAGGACCATCACTCCCCTTACACCTTGTCACGGATCCCCACTCGCGGCTCAACCACTCTTAGCTCAACCTCGGTTCCTGTGAAGCTTCCGGCTCCTATGCGCTACAATGGAGAACCTAAATCCTGTCGTAGATTTCTTAATCAATGCTCGATCCAATTTGAACTCATTCCCCAGATGTTTTCTTCGGAAAGGGCCAAGGTCGGATATGTGATTTCATTATTGTCTGGCAAGGCCCTAGCCTGGGCTTCTCCACTGTGGGAAAATGACTCTATAATGATGATCTATAATTATGCCTCCTTTGTTACTGCGTTTCGTAAGACCTTCAATGTTCCTGGTAAAGCTGCTACTGCTTCCCTAACCTTGTTACACACTACACAAGGAACTCGTTCTGCAGCAGACTATGCCATTGAATTTAAGACTATCGCCACGGAGGCCAGCTGGTCCAGTGAAGCTGTGATTGCTGCATTCTATGATGGACTATCTGAACGTTTAAAAGATGAACTTTCTACTCGCGATCAGCCTCTGGATTTAGAAGAATTTATTTCTTTGGCCTTGAGACTCGATAACCGCATTCGTGAGAGACAGTTACAGAGGGCCAAAAAAATTGACAGAAAGATCCACTTCTCCTTGTGCTCCCTCGGGAATCTCTGCCTCTCCGGTCGTTCCTACTGAAGAATCTATGCAGCTGAGGGTTACCAAACTGTCCCTTGCTGAGAGGAACCACCGTAGGTCTGAAGGCCTATGCTTCTATTGTGGTCAGAATGGTCATTTTGTGCGCTCATATCCTAAAAAGATCGGGAAACTACCACGCCCAGTCCAAGTGAAGGAGCCTTGTCTGGGTGAAGAGTCCACTGCTCCTAAACTCAAGAATTGTTTTCGCGTCCCTATTTCCTTGGAATGGTCGGGGGTGAAGATTTCTGCTTCCGCCATGGTAGACTCGGGAGCTGCTGGCTCCTTCATTGACTGTACTTTTGCCGTCCAGCATCAGATTCCTCTTTCCAAGTTATTTCCTCCCATTGCTATCTCCGCTATTGATGGCTATACGTTACATCCTTCCTGCATCACTCAGCAGACGTCGCCTTTGTTGTCAGTGGGACTCTTTCATCAAGAATCTATTTCCTTTCATGTGATATCTTCTCCTTCATGCCCTGTTGTCTTGGGACTTCCCTGGCTCAGATTGCACAATCCTTCTATCAACTGGCTTTCTGGGGGACATCCTGGGATGGGATTCTACATGTCATAATCGTTGTCTTTCTAATTTTTCTATGCGTACCTCCATTTCTTCTATATCTCCTCCACTCGTACCTTGGGCTTACCTTGAATTTCGGGACGTTTTCGACAAAAGACATGCGGAGGTGCTTCCTCCCCACAGACCTTATGATTGCCCGATCGACCTCCCACCTGGTACTATGCCTCCTAGAGGAAGAGTATATCCGCAGTCAATTCCTGAATCCCGAGCATTAGAGGACTACATTAAGGACAATCTGAATAAGGGCTTTATCCGCAAGTCTTCCTCCCCTGCTGGCGCTGGATTTTTTTTGTTGCCAAAAAAGATGGCGATTTGCGACCTTGTATTGATTATCGTGGATTGAATTCTATTACCTTCAAAAATAAGTATCCGCTTCCTTTGATACCTGAATTGTTCGATCGTCGAGGTTCTTCTATTTTTACTAAATTAGACTTACGTGGGGCTTACAATTTAATTCGGATGCTTAAGGGTGATGAATGGAAGACTGCCTTCAACACCCGAATGGGACACTATGAGTACACGTCATGCCTTTTGGACTGTGTAATGCTCCCGCTGTTTTTCAAGAATTTATTAATGATGTTTTTCGTGATATTTCTCTCCATCCTGGTTTATTTTATGTTCACAGCATTCAAGATTTTCATCATCATTACTGATTTTCCGATGAGCCTCCTTTATCTAGCCCACTTGTGAGTGGATCTTACATCACATTCAATTCTATTTTATTTTTACATATTACACTATTGTTATTTGTTTTTCTTCCCCCATGTATATGCACTCCATGTTTGGTTGTTTTGTTATCATGGCTCTGCAGGAATGGAGGCATCTCTTAGAAGGTGCGAGGAACACTGTTACCATCCTCACTGATCATAAAAACTTGGAATATCTCGGTAAAGCCAAAAGGCTTAATCCTAGACAAGCCAGGTGGTCTCTGTTTCTCTCGAGGTTCCAATTTTTCATCTCCTTCCATCCTGGTTCTAAAAATATCAAGGCCGATGCTCTCTCTCGTCAGTTTGTCTCCGAATCTGATGAAAAATCTCTTCCTGAACCCATCGTGCCTCCTTCACGGATCGTTGCTTCTGTTACTACCCATCTAAACTCTCCATTGTTTTCTCATATCCTGGCTGCCCAGTCTACAGTTCTCGTCCACAGTCTCTGGCCTCTCGATTCCCTATTTGCAGGGACGTCTTAGCCTGGGCTCATGCGTCCCTGCCTGCTGGTCATCCTTGTTCTCGCCGCACCTGTGATATTTTGCGTAGACACTTCTGGTGGCCCACAATGGTCCGGGACTGTGATGACTTTGTTGCTGCCTGTGTTTCTTGTGCTGTGTCCAAGTCCTCCCATTCTAAGCCTGTGGGTCTGCTGCTTCCTTTGCCTATTCCTTCCCGTCCATGGGCTCATTTGGCCATGGATTTCATTGTCAAGCTTCCTCCTTCGCACGGCTACACTGTTATTTTAGTCGTCGTTGACAGATTTTCTAAAATGGCTCATTTTGTCCCTTTGCCTAAATTGCCCTCGGCTCCAGATTTAGTTCCTGTGTTCGTAAGGGAGATCATTCGCCTCCAAGGTGTTCCTGAACAGATTGTGTCTGACCGTGGGGTTCAATTTACTGCGCTGTTTTGGAAATCGTTCTGTAAATCTTTCGGTGTTTCTCTTAATTTTTCCTCTGTATATAATCCCCAGACTAACGGTATCTCTGAGAGGACTAATCAGTCATTGGAACAATACCTACATTTATTTGTGAATGATCATCAGGATGATTGGTCGTCGTTTTTGCCCTGGGCTGAGTTCACTCGGAATAACGCTACCCACGACGCTTCCAAACTCTCCCCTTTTTTCTTTAATTATGGGTTTCATCCCTCTGTGGTCCCTCTGGGATCGAGTTCGCCGTTATTTGACCGATACGTCTCGTGTCCATAAGAAACACGCCGATCGTCGTCATCGACTTGCTCCGTCCTATTCTAGGGGTGACCGTGTTTGGTTGTCCACCAAACATATTAGGCTTAAAGTGCCCTCTATGATGCTCGCCCCTCGTTTCATTGGTCCTTATCGTATTGCTTGTAAAATTAAATGTCTAGAACTTTTCATGTTTCCTTGCTTAAACCGCTCACTTGTAATCGTTTCTCAAAATTTACTCCTCGTCCTGGGGCTCTCCTCGTCGACTCGCATGATGAGTATGAAGTACAAACTATCCTTGATTTTTTCAACCTTCGGCCGGCCCTCAAAGTAGGGGTATTGTCACGGATCCAGCTCCCGGCGTTGGCGGGCGGACTGCCACTCGCAGATGTCGGGTGCCCGATACTCCGTTGCCGACAGTCAAAGAATCTGCCGCCAGCACAGGACTCAAGGGGTTGAGTCTGGGGATTCCCCTGCCGGTATACTTACCTCCTCTTCTGGCAGCGACTGCATGAACTCTGGGAGCGCAGCTATGCCGCGTGGCTGCTATCGGGGTGGTGATGGACGGCTGAGGGCTCGGTCTTGATGTCACCTTGGAGGCGGCGTTTCTGATTGGAGCCGGCTTTAAAAAGCAGGAAATTCGTTTCTCCTGCACCCTGTTGTGGTCCTTTACTTCGTTTGTTGCTGTGGTCCTGATCTTCGTTATTTTTGACCCTTTGCCTGCCTGATTACTCTTTGGATTTTGATTCTGTACCTCTGCCCGGTTATTCGTGTACCAGTTTGGCATGTCTGACTACCCGCTCCGTGTCTCGACCCTCTGCCTTGTTCGACTACCTGATCCGTGTACCAGTTTGGCTTGTCTGACTACCCGCTCCGTGTCTCGACCCTCTGGCTTGTTCTACTACCCTCGGTCCCATTCTACCTGTGGGGTTCGTCTGGAGATTCCTTCACCTTATCTACTCAGTACCTATATCTACCTGCCCGCACTTGGCCTCCTTACTGTTGGGACCCCTCCCTTGGTATCAGGGGATTGGGCAGAATAACTCCTGCGGTGAGTGCCATTGTGCGGGTAGTCCTGACACACCTCCATCAGTGGTGGAGACATCGGATGAGCGAGAAATCCTCTGCGCTGTAAATGGCTGCAGAAATTCATGATGGAATTGTAGGGAACAGGATCCATTAGGGGAGTCACCAAGGTGACTGTTAGCTCTTTGGGTAACTGATAAATCAGTAGATTATCTTGACCTTAATCCTGACTGTAGAGGATCCTGTAGAGCGTAGTCTGAATGAGCCATGAGCTTCAGGCAAAGGACAGTAAATAGATGGGATAGATGGGATGTGTCGGATGGCTTGTGTCCAGCAGCCAGCAGACGTAATTCTTTAAACCCCCCCATGATCCGAATGCTGTTACTAATTTGCTTACATGCTTTTTTTTGCAAACTCAGCATTTTATATATTTTGGTTTGACTGTCTGTGGATGCCTGTGTGATGCGTGCAGCCAACCTCCGCTGCTGCCCAGCATTTCCGCTGGGACTTTTTTGGGGTCGGCATGGCATGAACTTTCATAGAAGCCCTGGCAGAAGTGCCGGGCAGCAACAGAGGTTGTCTGATTTCAAGAATAAAAGACAACAACAAAGGTTGTGGTGGGTCAAGGTGATGGAAAACCCTTCCACTTAAAATCAAGAGGGTAGTAGGGGCATTATTGAACACTCATCTACAGACACCAGACAAGCCAGAAGGCTTGTTTTTTCCCTCAGAAATCTCATGGTGCCGCCACAACCACAAGGGATTCTGGGTAGGCACATGCAAACAAGGTCCACAACAATCACCTTTTGCCTCTATATCCACGTTATACATGGATCCCTTGAAAGTAAGTGCCTGCTGTACAGGACAGCATTTAGACAAAACTCTGGAAGAGGTGCAGTAGACAGATCACCACTCATAGACAGCTGTTCTGTCCTTAATGGGGCTCGTCAGCATGAGGTTGTGATACTGGCTTAATACTTGAGGCTTGGGGAAGCATGAGAAATACCAACAACAAAAAAAGCCCTGACCATCATCCAGAAACAAACTCAACCATCTTTTGTTCCCCAGACACTACTGAAACTTCAAATGGGATCGGGTTCTATGTTCAGATGAAACCAAAATAGAGTATTTTTAAAAATAAACACCAGAGGTGAGTTTAGTGCTCACAGAGAGGTAGCCATATGGAAAAGTATCTCATGCCCATGATTAAATATGGTGGCTCTTTAATGTTTTGGGGCTGTTTTTCTACCAGAGGACCTGGACATTTTGTTAGGATACATGGAATCACGGGCTCTGACTGCCTTTGTCAGTAAGCTTAAAATGTGCCGTGGTTGGATCTTCCATCAGGACAATGATCCAAAGTATACATCAAGATCAACACAAAAATGGTTTACTGTCCATAAAATCAAGGTCCTACCATGACCATCTCAGTCCCCTGACTGAACCCAGAAAAAACCTGTGGGGAAAACTGAAGAGGAGAGTGCACTAGCGTCAACCTCAAAATGTAAAGGATCTGGAGAGATTCTGTATGGAGGAACCGTCTCCGGCCCTTGGCTATGTATTCTCCAACCTAAGGCTTGGTTTCCATTGGGGTTTTTTTTGCTAAAAACGACTATAAAAACGCCAATAGCGCCACCTGGCGTTTTTTTGTGAAAAACGGCTGCAGCCAGATGTTAGCTGTAATTCAATAGGAAATCGCAAAATGCCATTTCCACTTGGCGTTTTTCTGTTTGGCGTTTTTTCAGTCCTCTTTGGCGTTTTTCTGCTTTTTTGGGCTCTGTGGCAGTTTTTCAAAATCGCAGCATGTTCACACTCTGGCGTTTTTTGCAAGAAATCTTGGCTTTTTTTCTCCAATAGAAGTCTATGGGAGAGAAAAAACGCCATGAAAAAGCCATGTGGGTTTATTGCCTTGGCGTTTTTTATGGCGTTTTTTCCACAGTTACAATGCAGAGGATGGACCCAGTATCTGTGTGTCCTACGAGAAATAGGCTGAAAACAAACAGTTTCACACAAAACAAAGTCCTGGACTGGTTCATATTGAATTTTACACCATTTGGAACAAACATGCCATTACAAACAAACATACGCGACCGGATCCTGCGTGCCAAAAGCAACAGCAAACAATTTGCACCATCATTTGGGGCCAATCTTCCCAGAGGAGCAGACATTCGAAATAAAGCATGCCTTACAAACCACAGAAAAGAGACAAAAGGGTCTACCGAGTAAATGACATCAGGAGAGGGCAGATACTTGCCATTTATCCTAATCCCTTTTAGCTGGGTGAAACTTCTAACTTGTAAAGGCTGGAAAAACTGCCTAAGGTCAAAAAAAGCAATTTCCACAGAAAGGCTAAAACGCCAGAAAAAATTGCAGAAAAAACGCCAAAACGCAGGTAAATGCAGCGGCAGTTTTCTTGGCAGTTTTCCTGGCGTTTTTCATCAAGAAAAAAACGCCGGCGAAAAACCCAAGTGGAAACCTAGCCTAATCAGGCATTATAGGAGAA
Source organism: Spea bombifrons (assembly GCF_027358695.1). Lineage (NCBI taxonomy): Eukaryota > Metazoa > Chordata > Amphibia > Anura > Pelobatidae > Spea > Spea bombifrons. The sequence goes on along the minus strand of NC_071087.1, from coordinate 687,031 downwards.
GACTCAGAGAAATGTGCCACAAAGTATTGACTAAAAGAGTGTCAATAAAAAATAGTTTTTATTCTTTCCCACCATTGGGTTGATGATGCAAGTCGCCCTCTTCTTCTAAACTCATGACTACTTATTTGATCCTATATGTCACTTTAAGTATGCTGCTCCTCTACCCCAGACCGGCAGGTGAAGTCCAGAAGAGGCCGGGCAGTTTTTGGCTAATTTGTCAGGTTTTTCTTCTACATCTCTTGACTATGCTGTGTGAAACCAAAAAAGGGAGTTTTCATGTCACAGGGCTCAAAGGTTTATCTACTGGAATGGCGAAGTCTCCAAGGATAACAATGGGGACATCAGAAGAGAGGAAGTAGGGAAGAAATATATTAGTAGGGCCAAGAACCCTAAACCGGTTACACCCAGCTATGACCCTGTAACAAGCACCCGTGACACAAGCCCTGACCATCCAATCCAGGTGTTCATCAGAACCTCCTCTCTCACGTCATTCCCCGTTGAATTCCTCATTGTGACGTCTTCAGATTCCAGCCGCCGGCTCTTGCATTTCCCAGAATCCCTTTCCTTAATAAAGGGGGAAAAGAGGAAAATAGCAGAATTTCCTCACTGCAGCCTCACAGGATCCCACAATGAGGAATGTGGGCTTCACGCCCTTTTAAAGGAAATATATTAATCTTCATCAGTTTGTAGGTTAGAGGTGTGGCCAGGCCTGAGATCATACCATGAGGTTTTATGCATGTTAGGGCATTTTTCAAAATAATAATGTGTTACGTTTATACAGTTACATTTATAAACCAGTTTCTTGCTGTTTCTTTACACATTATTGCAGGCTTTATGTCTGTAGAGGACAGTAATACCCTCATACGCACCGGGCAAAATAAACAGGGACACTTCCAATAACTTCTCCCCCTATCACCCCATCCTCAGTTTCCCCACCTCCAACTGCCCTGTATGAACTTTCACATCCTATTGGCAGAAAAAAAGTTAAATGCTGGTCGGACACAAACCTTAATATCCTCCTTAGATGCCGAAATAATTTGAAAGTGAATTTCATTTTAAGTGACAGTAATATAGAAGCAGCAATTACTGGACATTTTTACTTTTGACTTCAGTTATTCTTTCTGTTAGTCCGGGGATTTAACGCTCTCTCCCTCGCAGAGAATAAATCCCAACGTGTGATCAGAGAGCTGGATATATTTATCTGAGCCGCGGCCGGCTGGTTTAATATAGCGCTGATCACAGATATATACCGGGAGCTGCAGAGCTGCTGCTGATCACACTGAGAAGGACGCGGGGTCTGTGATGGATCTCATTCTGCCCTCGGCTCCACATTTTGGAGTCATTCTGTGCCTGAGCTTACTGGGAGTAATAGCAGGGACACGCGTCATTCTGAGATCAGCTCCTGGATGTCACATCTCAAGGAAAGATTGCCAGTTTGAGTATAAATATTATCAGGAAGGAGATGTGATGATTGGAGGATTATTTACAGTTAATACCGGGATAAAAGAATTTTATTATGGAAAAATCAGATACGTTCCCTTTTATTGTATCTGCGCATAGTAAGTGCATTTTCTGTGTTACATTTTTATCGCATGTCTGGGGCGCTCTATACAGGTAAGGTGTATGAGCCTCCATCACTGGCCTTTAATAAAGAGATGGGTCACTTCCAGCGAGGCCAGCGTGACAGCCCTTTTAGGATGGTCTGGCAAGGGCTGCTGTTAAAAGACATCAGTTTCTATCCCTGTAACCCTGCTGGAGGTTCCCGTGAGCTCCTCGGCACGAGATGTTACTACAGAGGGCCCTCGGCCTGCGCAGAGCGATACCCCAAACTGGGGGATCTGAGACCTTTGGTCTAACTAAATCAGCCATAAAAAGCACAATATTTCTCCATTTTTATTAAAATCAGTGAAACGGTTAAATATATTGATTTTGAATGTACAGAAATACTGAAGCCTGTTAACCCTTCCTCTGCCTTGGTATTATAGGAAACAGTTTCTATGCACTTAGAAAGCTGTCAGTAATTTATCTGCAGGTAATGAAGACAGACCTAAGAGCGTTTTTTTAAATCATTTATTTACTTTAAATATTTTCATGGGGAATTTTGAGATCCATTTACACCGTGACACAAAACAGAGCAAATAGCATTTCCTGATAGCCCGGGGGCCGCAGATCAGCAGAATATCTTCTCTCTTTTAGGCTGATGGATGTTTATTTCATGTTGTCTGTTAGCTGAATGTTAAGTCCGTTTATTTTTTGTTGGAAACAAATTTCATTAATACCTTACAGAATAAAGTATTAATAATTGAGCCTTATTTCCCCCCAGTATAGAGCGTACAGAATACAGAAATCTCCTGGCTTTTATCTTTGCTGTTGATGAGATTAACCGGACCCCGCATATTTTACCCAATATCACTCTGGGTTACCATGTTTATGATATTTGTGGAAATGCCAGGAAATCTTTACAGAATTTGGTTCAAATATTATCAGGGGAAATGGGTGAATTTCCAAATTATTCCTGCCAAGGAAGTAATAAATTTGCAGGATTAATCGGAAATCTTAGAACGGCTACAATCCAAGTGGTGGAGATCCTCAGGCTGTACGGATACCCGCAGGTAAGAGGCCGCTGAAAGCTCTCTGTGGGCTGAAGGTGCAGATGGCTCGGACTGATAGGATGTGTAGTTTAACTTAAAAATTACCCTGAGTTTGATTTTTTACAATAAAACCAACTGATACCAGAACAGCCAAAGAGACCAAATACTGAGTTACTATAAAGCGTTTATTATAAGGCAGAAAGATAGAAGCCTAGAATTTTGATGGCAGACAATAGTTACAGACAACACAATTAGCTTATTGATTCTGTGTACACAGAGTTAGATGGCTGGCTAGGAGTGATGTGCGTTGCATTCCTTAGATTCTGCTACAAAGAGGAAACAGAAAAATAGAAACACAGAATGTGGCCGTAGAAACCATCCGGCCCATCGAGACGGTCTGTTTCTCCTGCTGTAAAGACGCAGACCTTAATCAGTCGTTGGTCTCGTCTTAGATTCAGGCGTTATATGTCTATCCCACGCATGTTTTTATTCCTTAACTGGATTAGTCTCTATCATTTCTGCTGGTAGCCCATTTCATGCATCTCCTACTCTCTCAGTAAAGTAAACCTTCCTTCCATTCAGCCTCTGAGCCTCTACTTTTACATTCTGGTCTCTTGTTGTAACTTCCCTCCTCTCCTCTGTTAAATCCCTTTATGTATTTAAATCTCTCTCTCTCTTTCTTCATCTCCCATGCTGGACAGATTGAGAACCTTTATTCTTACAATTTTTTTTCTTGCAAAGCGTTTAAGTCCCCCCCCATCTGAACTCTCTCCAGGATGTCATTATTCTTCCGGAGAAGGGGTCTTTAGAACTGTCCATAATATTCTGGGTCTGTACACTTTTTTAAAAATCTTGCTGCATCATATGTTTTATATATATTATATCGTATTATATCGTACATAAACGTGTGAATTTCAGCATAAAAAGGAACTCCCACCACTCTGGCCATTATTTTTAAATAAAGCATGTAGTATATAAATGCAAACATAACGGCAGCCGTGCTGTCGGAGAGAAGGAAAACGGTGAAACGGTGGGCAGTAATACAAGTAATATTGGCATTGATCGTGTAAACCTTATTTTTTATTTTATTGTTTTCTTAAGGTTTCAAAATATAGATCAATAAAGACTGATGCATTCAGTGGAACCATTGGTGGCTAAAAGCTCTTTGGCCTAAATAGATATTTGTATATGAAATGTAAACCATTTGTAGCCATTAAAAAAATGAAAGGTCCCGATCACTAACTATTATAAATCTTATTAGATCAGCTATGAGGTATCTGACGCACTGGTCAGTGACGGGGCGCTGTACCCCAACTACATCCAACTATTTCAAGGAGATCAGATTCAATATGAAATGATTGTGAAGTTGCTGAAACATTACGGATGGAACTGGGTTGGAATAATCACATCACAGGATGAAAGTGGAGAGCGGGAGCTCCAGGAGCTCAGCCACGTGCTCACCAGCCACGGGATCTGCATCGAGCTCATTATTAAAATGTCTGTAACAATGGAAGGAACCCATAAGGATCTGGCCGTTATTGAGAAGTCAACATCACAGGTGCTCATAGCTTGTGGAACATGTGCTATGAATTGCAAAATGCTTTTTCATAAATCCACACATGTTTTGGAAAATACGACACTTATCCTTAAAGCTTCGTGGTCAAATGCGTTGTTTTTCACTTTACAGGCAATGATGTCATTTAATTGTAGTTTAAGTTTTGCTCCATCCAATAGAGTGATTCCTGGCATGGAGACTTTCCTGGATAATGTCCGTCCATCCAATCGCCCGTCTGATCCAATACTTCAAGATATTTGGTTAACAGAATTTCACTGCTTAATATCTAATGATGCGAAGAACGGTCTGTTTCAAATAATTTATGACTTTACTGCTAATAACTGCACGGAAAAGGAACACATCATCAAGTTGGGAATAACAAAAATTACCTTCTCATACCCTGTGTACACGGCCGTTTATGTCCTGGCACATGCGCTGCACAATATGCTTTTTTTATCCAGAAAAGAACATGAAATTAATCAAAGGAAGAATGGCTATAAAAAAAAGGTATATTATATAATGAATAAACTAAATATCTTCTAACGCGGTGCTGCAGATCCCCAGGCCACAGGGTGGGCACCACTTTTAGTTAAAATGTATATATAATATAATATCATTGTGTCAAAGGAGATTCACCCCTCCAAGCCTTTGAGTTCTACAGGCTCAACGCGCAAGTCGGGCATTTAAAACTGTAACAGCTGTTACAGGAGATCGGGCAGCAGAAGCCAGCATCATGTCGGGGGGAGTCCAGACTGTAAAACGACAGCCTGATCTCCCGTGTAGCAGCAGGGATGTGTCCCTGCCGCTGCATGAATGTCAGAATATACATGTACGTCGGTAGGGGATTCTTGGAGATGCGGTTTATGGACATACCGGTACGTCTATAGGGGACAGAAGGGGTTAAAGACTAATCTCATGCTGACGCAGCGAAGGTGAATTCCACGATAAAGGCCAGCCTCTTTGGACAACCGAAACACTGCGGTGCCCCCAGCTCAGGGTGCTAAGCCTCAGTACTTAACATACATTATGTTATCAATTACTTTATTAGTTATTTCTTAGGATATGAGTGCTGAATGATTCATTTTCCACATACTGGTTTGTTTTACAATTTATGTACTTTATTTTTTAAGCTTCGTGATTATGTAAGAAGAGTGCGTTACACAGACAATTCTGGAAAGGACATTTTTTTTAATGAGAGAGGAGAAATTGGAAGTGTATATTATCTTGAAAACCTGATCCTTAAAACCAATAAAACTACGAACATATTAGAAAGACGTCACGTGGGAACGTCTGACATTTCAAGGTTTTATAAAGATCATTCTATAACATATGAAAATATAATCTGGAAAAATGGAAAAGTAAGAAATAATCCAATGCCTTGCTTTAAGTACTTGTAGATTGGTTAACTAGCTGAGTAGGAATATGCCCTCGAGGAGGAATTTGCACTAAAAATGTTACGGTTACATGCACTTACTTCTCAAGTTGGAGCCTGGACGCTCAATGGAGTTTTGTCACTTAACCCAACTGATTAAAAGCTCAATCCCAACACAAAAACAGAAGGTTGTAACACTTAAGAGCTGGAAGCGTGATCATACCTAAAAGCTTTGAAGCCACCCCAACTAGATAAAATGAGAATAAATATTTACTAGACTTGTTTTTAGTCAATTTGTTTTATGACAACCAATTTAGTTTCCCGCTCTTTCAATTCAAATAAAATTCAGTGCGATTTTGCCATAAGGACAAGAACTTTGTTTTCAGTCACCCACTCACACTCTCTCTGTCAATATCTCTCTTCCTTCTCCGTGTCTCCACTTCTGCTTTGCTCCATGTCTTCTCCTGTGGTTCACTTTTCTTAACAAGCCAGAACAAGTATTTAACGGTCTCTGCAGCTTATCGGGGCCTATAGTGATATCACCATCCTCACATTGTCAGAGTGCTCAGCAGAGTCAGATGGAAACTGAGCGGGAAACCTTAAACAATGACTGGCAGACATCACCCAGTGGCGAGTGTCATGTACTTCATGCACTGAAATAAACCTTTTAAAAGGCAATCCTACACAATTACCCAACTTACCCAATTAACTAAATAACGGCATTTGACGTCTTTACTAGTTGCTCGGTTGTTGTGCCTTGTTAATATTGACACTTAGGGTCCTGATACCAGCTCCCTGTACCCACCACCTTCTGACCCTCGGTATTGAGTAGTTCTTGTTATCTGGCTATTGAGCTTAGCTTGTTGATCGACCACATATTGACTGTGTAGTACCTTTGGCTTCTATCACTTATTTGGGGATTTCTGGCTACTGACTGGCTAACTACTGACCCCGTCCTAGCACATATTGTCCTTCTGGCTATCGTCCTCAGTTACTGTGATTTCTGTGGCTGTGACCACATTTCCAATCAAGCAGACACTTTAGCCCAGCTGTGCTGCTCCTGTGGGTTAGGTTTTTAATCTTGGCTTCTCTGTTTCATGGCACTCCTCTGAGACCAGGCCCTTTGAGGACCTCTGTCAATCACCTGGATCCTGTTCTACTTACTGTGAGGGGTTTAGTCAGTTGTGCCACCTTACTGTGGGTAACCCAGTGTCAAGGCCTACCTGCCAGTGTTTACAACCCTACTTCCTATAAATCCTTTTCACAGAACTATTCCACCAGGCCAGGATAATGCTGCAGATAATTAACGACTCGAGAAGACAGAACAAATGGACAACAAGAAACAGAGCAAAGGAGAACCAGGGACACTGAGAACGTAGGGAGACATGGACAGAGTTAGAGAGTGAAAAAGCCCAATGAAATGCAAATAAAAATTTGGATCACCGTGCTTTGTTTTAGTTTGTATTGTTGGGGCTCTTCCTTTTCGGACATTTATACAAATTCATAAAAATGACAATTTTTGTTCTTATGAAAAATTCAGAGAAATCTGAATGCCTATGTCCAATATTTACATTTGCTTCTTGAGTAAAGAATGATGAAGCAGAACATTTGTCTTTTTGTGTTAACTGCAATCATTTTCATTACGTATCAATAATATTTTCATGATATACCGTATTGGCTCGGATATAGGCCGCCCCCGTATATAGGCCGCACCCTAAAAGTTTGGTGTTTTTTTCTTTAAAAAAGCACCAAAAAACATGCTGCCACTCTGTCCTCTCCCCCCCCAAGATATGCTGCCACTCTGTCCTCTCCCCCCCCAAGATATGCTGCCACTCTGTCCTCTCCCCCCCGAGATATGCTGCCACTCTGTCCTCCCCCCCGAGATATGCTGCCACTCTGTCCTCTCCCCCCCCTCGATATGCTGCCACTCTGTCCTCCCCCCCGAGATATGCTGCCACTCTGTCCCCCCCCCATTTACCAGAGTAGACTCCCGGGTCTCTTACGGGGCCAGAGGGGGACATCTATGCGCATCGTGTATACAACTCCCGGAAGTTGTATACGCGTATTGCGTAGATGTCTTCCACCGGCCCTGCAAGACACCCGGGAGTCTGCTCTGGTAAGTCGGGGGGGTTAAAATGCATCGTGCGGATGTTCACCGGCAATGGCGCATCGCCGCTGCCGGTGAACGTCCGTGCGATGCGCTTAGACAACCTCCCGTGCCGGTACTCCCCCCGTGGAAAGTGCCGGCAGGGGAGGCTGTCTGAGCGTATCAGACAGTAGGATGCAGGTCCCCTGCACCACTGCGGGGGATCTGTATCCTAACCCCGCTGCCTGCGTGTCCCGGGCGTCGGGTGCTAGACCCCGAATATAGGCCGCACCCCCACTTTAAAGACTGGGGGGAAAAAAGTGCGGCCTATATTCGGGCCAATACGGTATATCAAATATATATAAAAAATATTTTGCTAGTAGTATCCACAAGAGAAACTGATAATCTGTCTGTGTTTTTTATACCTAGTGCATGCTGTTTATTAGCTAGAGTTTGCGGTGCCCTTAGGAAGCATCCCACACGAGAATATAGTATAATAGTGGAGACTGGCTGCATTATATACAGAATCTTCGCAGGATACAAATCACACAAGCAGTGTAAGTAGGCACAAAACTATCTAGAGACAAGGTACAAAGGGATAAACCAGAAGCATAGTCAGACGGTCCAGACTCAGGGGCAGGCAAACATGCAAGAAGTCAGATACTAAACAAGTGGCCACAACACAAGCTGAACGGGCAACATATCACTGAGTCAGGAATCCAGACTAGGAGCAAGTTTTAATTGCCCACTGATCAGAGATACAGGTGGAAGCACCCTGAGTGCAGACAACTGCAATACAATTCGTCAACAACTTGTAGATTTGAGGTCCCAAGTCCAAGTCCTGTGCCATGTTTGATCTCAAGTCATGTGCAGAACTCGAATGCAGAACAGACCATAACCCTGACAGGTAAAGATCTGCCCAGGGCCCAGATATCAGAACATTATAGGCACAGTGTGTGTCAGATTTCCAAACTCTGCTTTCATGCATCTGTCTTGATTGAACAGCAAGAGGCCACAGAAGCCCAGAATACAATACTGGGTTCCCTCAAGGGGAACCCAGTCAAACCCCCCCCATGGAGGGGCCGGATCTTCGAGTCTCACCCCGAAGGGTGAGACCCCTTTTGCCTTCAGGGCATTAGGCTTCACTGCCTCAAAAAAATAAAACAGTGATCCAAATCGTGGTTACCAAAACGAAAATCAAAAGGGTGATCGTGGCCTCGCAAGTGGGTAAAAAAAAACGTGAAAATCTGAAAACCAAATTAATAGGCACACGTGTTTCACACATTGTGATTATATAAATTAAATAAATAGGGGTCGGCCATTTATGGCTCGACCGGGTTCAAAAATAGAGTCGCAAACCCAAGCCCTGATGGGTCAAGGGAAAGGACGTGCATAGAACTGCCTGGTGTGACCGTGCGCTCACCATGTGCAGAGGCGTGCAAGCTGCACATGGTGACTCCAGCATATGTATACTGGGGCAAATCAGCACCTCGACTCCATGCTTTCCCAGCCCTAAGGCCAGAGGATCAGTGTCCCCCCCCCCAGGCCACAGGGGTACTACACTTGATCTTAGCAAAAAGGCCGAGAAGCGATTCTGTCCGAAGATATATTAACCATATGTGGCAGTGTGCTCATTTGCATTTATTCAAATAAAATATATTCCCATGATCCTTTCGTCTAACAGTTTAATACAAAAAAAAAACCCCTAAATAAATAGAAAAAAAGAGTTTGCAAGTTCGACAGAATTAATGTCCGCGAGTGCAGCGGGGAGACCAGCGGATCATGGGAATATATTTTATTTAAATAATTAATAAATGAAAATGAACACACTACCACTAAATAGGGGCTAAATAGACCAATAGAGTTGCTCATATGGACATTTAAACTCCTGGCGCCAGGGCTGCTGCGGTACGCGTTAACCCCGTATTAACCCCTTAACCGGAAAAAATGAAGAAAAAACGAACACAAAGAATGTCCACGAATATTCGCCAGAAGAGAAGACAGGAACGGGCGAATATTCGCGGGATACAAAGATTTTTTTTTTGCCGAAGATGAGCACAAAGACGAGCCCCCTGGTGCCCAAGTCTAATATTTAGTATGTTGTTTCATATTCCAGATCCCATGGGCTCGATGCAATGACTACTGCCCTCCAGGATATAGAAAAGCTTCTGGATATAAAACCTGCTGCTATGACTGTATTCCTTGTTCTGAGGGTGAAATGTCCAATGTAACAGGTAGGTGAATGTGATACAGATTAAGGAGCAATTCAGGCGTCCAACTCGTTGACAGAGGAAGCCGGAGCGGCTGGGTTGGACAATTCAGTGGAAGTGACAGAATGTTGCCAGATATCACTGTTTTACAAAAAATCCCTAGCGCTATAATCCTCTGTAGTTAAAACATCTCCTCTGTAGATCATGGTTTTTTTTTGCTTGCCGTCTTTTACTGTCTAAAATATTCCTTAAAGTTTAACATTACTTGTGCATTCTGCAATTTGTACGAATTGCAAATTTACTAAATGATAATAAAGTAGCTTGCAATACTATACCTAAGAACTGTGTAGGGAAAATACTACCATTTGAAATATTCTGGTTTCCTAGTTATATGGCTTGATGGGGGTAATGTGTTTGCCATCTCCAAAGATGTCCCAAAAAGGACATCAGCACTGGATGATCAGATGTGCAAAAGACAACAGTTCTTACCATAAATTTTTGGTTTGTCTTTCCCTGACATCAAGCGGCAGCATACCTTAGAGATGTAGCAAGATAGTTTAAGAAGGGTGGGTTGAGTGCTTAACTACTGCCTGCAGGACCTTGTATCCAAGAGCAACATCCTCAGAGGCCTGTATTGTTTTGAGAAGGTGTGTACAGATGATCAGGTGGGGGGCTTTACAAACCTGGTTAGGTGAGGCAGCTATAGTTTACACCCAGAAGGTGGCAACAACTCTAGCAGATTGGGTAGTAATGGAGAATGGAGGAGTGAGACCTTCCAAAACAGTTTTATAGTCTCTTTAAGCCACCAAAGCAAACTTAGAAGCCCTGAATTATTTTTTGGCACTAAAACACACAATAAAAAAGATTAGATTTTTTAAATGGAGTCCTATCCAAAAAACAGAGAGACAACGTTTAACATCCAAGGAATTAAATTCCTTTTCTAAAGGGAGAAACTGGATTTCGACATAAGGAAGGCAAAACAACTTCCTAAATGATATTTGGGGAGGAAGTAACTTTTGGATGAAAGTCTCTGAAGGGTCTTAAAACAACCTTGTCCTAATGAAAATTACTATAAGGTGGTTTACATTGGCATGATGACAACAGCCCTTGATTTTTCCTCCTGGATCTTTTGAAGAACCCAGGAATCAGAGACTTTGTGAACTGCTGACAAAGCAAGGAGATTTCTCTCTGACCAAGTCATTATTCTTGTGCATAACTGTCCCAGGGAACTGGATCTTGTTCCGCCTTGGTTTTTTAACTAAGGTACTGCTATAGTATTGTCTGAGAGAACCTGCACAGAAAGGCCTTTGACAAACAGATTCAAACACAGAAGAGCCATACACACTGCTTTGAGCGCCAGAAAATTTTGTCCCCACAGTCCTTTTGCTATTCGGCTAGGCATATGCACCCCCAACCTATCCTGGAGGTGTCTGTTGTAATGTGGTACCATAGGCCTTGACGGAAAGGCATACCCTTTTTGAGGTGAGCACGCACTAGCCACTAAGCAAGGTTGGCCTTTAATGGTCTGGGTACCCAAATTAACCTTTCCAGAGTGTGAGGCCTTCTGTCCCAGGATTTTAGGATCAAACTCCGAAGAGGCCGCATGCGTGCCTTTGCCCAAAGGACCCCTGAGATAGCAGCCACCCTCATGGCCTTTCGAATAAAGCGGGAGCAATAAACGAATCTCCGGACTGATCTTTTGAGAACACTTTTCTTGTTGGGAAGAAAAAAACATCATGTTTATGGAGTCTACCACATACCTAGGAATCAGATTCTGAAATGACTAAAAATTACAATCCAACTGTGAGCCTTCAACAAAACAATGACCTTTGAAATATGCAGACTGAGTAGCGAGCCTTTATGAACCAACTGTCTAGGTATTTGATGATTTAAATACCTTGTGATGGAAGCAGAGCCATGAAAATTACCATGACTTTTGTGAAAATTCTTGGGGCCGAAGAGAGGCTGAATGGGAGAGCCTGAAATTGGAAACTAAGAAGGGAGGATCCTTTCCAAACTGCAAATTGAGCCACTGACAAAAGGGACTATATTTTGAATTCCTTTTTTACAGACTTTTACAGTAATATTTGGTTTGTGAACCAAGAAGATCCTGGAATAAGCGAATGTTCCTGTTTATTCCCAGCTTCCCTATCCATGTCTTTAAGACCTGAAGAATCTTCAATAGGAATAGTTTACTAAACTAGAAACAGCCTTGTCAATTGAAGTAGGAGCTTCTAAGAACTTAGATTCTTCCTCATCCAACAAAAATAAAGATTTAAAGAGTTTTGAAATCAAGGCCTTCTTGTCAGGATATTTCACTGTAATTGCATAGTCTCGTTAAACAATGGATGTAAAGGAAAAACTGTAGGTCTTTTTTTTATGGTAAAAAGGAGGTGCCCTGTACTGGTGTGTCTTCATATCCCATGAACAGAAAAACCAGACAAGTTGTCATTAATTTCATCTTCTTCTGTGGATGACGTCAGACTTTCTCTTTGAAAACTAGTAAAGTCTGATTCCTGTTCAGGGGAAATATCTGAGGATTCCTTACATTTTTTTTCTTCCGGGTTCCCCGCTCGGCAGCGGCCACGAGGAAGGGGGAGACCCCCCCATCTCTGCACAGCAACCACAGCCGCCGTGAAGAAGAGGGAGACCCCCCGCTTTTGCCCAGCAGCCTCAGCCGCTGTGAAGAAGGGGGAGACCCCCTGCCTCTGCCCAGCAGCTGCAGCCACCGCGAAGAAGGGGAAGACCCCGCGCCTCTGCCCAGCAGCAGCCGCGAAGACTGAGGAGACTCCCCGCCTCTGCCCAGCACCCACAGCCACCGTGAAGAAGGGGGGGGACCTCCCGCCTCTGTGCAGGAATCCCGGCAGCTGCAGACAGGAGACAGGTCCAGCTCCGGTGCCCGGACTCGTTCCTCTTCACGCCACCTAGTGGTGCTGGCAAAAATTGCCTTGCCTTATACAGGGAGGTTACGAATACGCCACATGCAAGATGACCGCAGAGAAAGTGACATAACGGGACTTTGAATATTTGGCGGGAAAACTCTAATTAGTGCCAAAACTCCTGTGCCTATTTAAGAGACTCTGAAACCTACAGTCATTGCCTTCTGATGGTTGTGCCTATCTTGGTAGTGTCTATTCCTCAGTACGCGTTCCGTTTGCTCTCCTATTGCTTACCTGGCTTGTTCCTGTTTACTCTGTCTTCTGGTATCCTGACCTCGGTTTATCCCACAATGTTCCTGTTCTCCGGTATACTGACCTCGGCCTACATTTCGACATTCCTGATCTCTGGCTCGCTGACCTCGGCATATTGGACTACCCCTTACCAGTCCTACCTGACTTTGGTATCTCCTTCCTACACTGTGTCGTGACAGCAGGTCACTAAATTGAGAGGTTGGAAGGGACTGACAAAATTTTTTAAAAGTTCGCTACAGAATACTTGTAAGCTTTAGAAGCTGTACCAAATCACAATGGTAGGGAGCACTCAATTCACCCAAACACAGCATTATACTGCTCAGAGATCACCATTCGGCTTTAACGTTTCATGCCAAAACTTGTCTGCCGACGTCATCAGAGCACGCTGCGAGACTCCACAACTCAAGCAATCTTGAACACTGTCAAACATCATAAAGATGGCGGATGTCTTCGGCAGCTTCGCTTAGGAGGCTGCAACAAGTGGGAGCTGAACCCGTTCTGGAGTCCACCGGAGGAACTACGGTTGCCTACACAACCGGGAGATGCTACCGCAGACCTCCGAACCAAACAACTCGGGTAAGTATCTGCAAAATGAAAGTGTGACCTGTCCTTAGGAAGAAAACCCTAAGGTATGCTGCTTGGAAGGGGGGTGGGAGTTTTAAAATAGCAATATGCTAACTGAACATATTGCCTTATAACATGTAAACATAAAGCAAAAAATATATATATTTCTAAACTCAGAACAAATATCAGAATCTATTTAGCAATTTCCTTCTTTGTTTTTTGTAGATGTGTAAAATATTTTTCAAGTAAAAGGCAAACTGTTTTTTTTTTGTTTTTTTTTTTTACCATCATTTGTGATTTTTTTTTTTTTAGTAAATTATGATATTTAGTAAAAATGATATGAGCAAACTAATGGTATCTAAAAAAAAAAAAACCCCTCTTCTCCTGAAAATAATAGTGTTGCTATCACACTACAGAAACACTTTCATATATCCCAGTCATTGTCTTCTTTATTCCAGACAGTGAAAACTGCCAGACATGCCCAGATAACGAATGGCCTGACGAGAAAAAAGTGAAGTGTATTCCTAAGACTTACGACTTCCTGTCATACAAAGACGATATAATGGTTCCAATTTTTTTCTTTATCAGCGTTTTTTTTTTAATCTTGAGTTTCTTTGTATTGGGTATTTTTATCCTGTACTGGGACACTCCTACAGTTAGAGCCAATAACAGGAACCTCAGCTTCCTCCTCCTGGTCTCCATCATCTTGAGCTTCCTCTGTGTGTTTCTGTTCCTCGGTCGTCCTGAGGATGTAACCTGCATGCTGCGACAAACTGCTTTTGGGATCATCTTCTCAGTAGCTGTGTCCTGCGTGTTGGCCAAGACCTTAATGGTTTGCATCGCTTTCAAGGCCACCAAACCTGGGAGTTACTGGAAAAAATGGATGGGAGCCAAAGTGTTCAACATAATAGTTCTGATGTCTTCCTCCATTCAGGTTTTCATTACCATTATTTGGTTGGCCATTTCTCCTCCTTTTCAGGAGCTGGACATGCACTCATACAGTGAAAAGATCATTGTTCAGTGTAACGAGGGCTCGGTCATCGCCTTCTACTGTGTCCTGGGTTATTTGGGGCTTCTGGCAGCTGTTAGTTTTATTATAGCTTTTTTAGCCAGGACATTACCGGACAGTTTTAATGAGGCCAAGTACATCACCTTCAGCATGCTGGTGTTCTGCAGCGTTTGGATTGCGATGATCCCGGCCTATCTGAGCACCAAAGGAAAATACATGGTGGCCGTAGAGATTTTTGCTATATTGGCATCAACTGCTGGGTTATTAAGCTTTATGTTTTTACCAAAATGTTACATTTTGCTAAGAAAAACAGAGATAAACAGAAGACGTCTATTAAAGTAATAAATAAACAATATGATATTTATCAGCCAATCCTGTATCAAATGTGGTAATGTAATTAGTATACTGTCTATTAAAAAAATATATAAAAGTTATGTTTTTCTTTTATCATCTATACATTTTATATGAAATATTATCTTTCTGTTCAGCCTCCTGGACATGTCTCTGTCCTTCTGTGCTTATAATATTCCTGGATAATTTGTGTTTGCTTCAGTTCTTTTCTGTATACGGACAGATGCTTATGTACTAGTTATGGACATTATTGTACATTTAGTATGACATCATATTCCTGATGATGCCAAATTATCCTTCAATTTTGTACCAGCACAGCGAGCAGTTACTCGCAGGCTTATCTGAGAAAGGTTGTTTTATTCCTGGAAAAAATAAATGTCAGACAGGCAAGGAGGCCAAAGCCACACAGGAAGTAATAAAAATATTGTACCCCGGTCATAGCGTCAGTATTAGCACTGCACTTATTCCACCTCCCTATTTATTACACTATGAATGATAACACTAAGTATACTTGTGCAAAAAAAAATATACATGCATAAAGAACAAGTTGTGTATTTAGAAGTAATGGTACACAAAGTACAATGCCCCCTGGAGACGTCCCAAAATTGGCGATGAAAATGAGGATGTGATCGCTTACCGAGCTTCTGCTTCCTGTAGGATCAAAACTACTGCGGAATTCCAGTTCAAGCCAGAACTTCAAAGTGAAGCAATTAGGCACCTTCTGAAGCTACAAATGAAATCACAATGTGTGCCTGGCCATCTACCTGCAATGTTGCTAAAGCTCAGTGCTCCAGTGATTGCCTACCTCATTACTAATGAATTAATTGCTACCTGGTGGTTACATACCCAGTGCATGTAGAAGGGCATTAGCCACAAAAACTTAGTAACATCCTGGGCTCAGGTATATAGCTACGGCTTCAGTTACTGAGCAGCATGGCAGTTGCATTCTTTGGTTGAGGCCACTGTGGTCCAGGGGTGGGGGAGAGGTGCTATGCTCTTTCCCTTGCCTATGGCACGTTTGTAGGATTAGAGCGGTTTCAGTAAACTCAGACAGCAGATTACATCGACTCTCTACCTGGGAGACAGTCTCACAGGACCTTACTGACTTTGAAGAACTTTGTTCACGAGAATCCTTGCCCAGGAGGGGAATCTCTCTGGCATAAAAATTGCTTTATTTGGGTGGAGGTTGTTCCCCCAGCAAGCTGAGGTCGCGTTGGAGCGATCCCTCTCAGAGGGTCATGCTTCATTGCGTCCAAGATCCAGGAAAATGCTTATAAAGTCCTGACCTTGTTGTATAGTAGCCCAAGTAGGATGGGTCACCTCCTACTCTGGAGCAGGCATCAGCTGCTCGATGTGTGGTAGGGAAGTTGGGACCTTCCTCCACATTTTGTAGGGCCATCCGCCCATACTGCCCTTGTGGAAATCAGTCAATGGGGCCTTGGTGCGAGTAACGAATCAGCTTGGATGCAATGCAGAGTATAGGTGGTCCCTTCGGCCAAAGGTCTGATCACCTACATTGGTGGAAGCCTTCAGTTCCTTCATACAAGGACCGGATTGAAAGGTAGGGTTTGGGTGGTGGTGGAGTTAGTACACTCTTCTACTGGAGGGAAGCAGGGATCCTGGATCACATGGTTAGACAGCCCTTACCACCCCCCCTGACCAGCTTTTGGGTACTTTGTCTGGGCCTCCCCTTGAGGGTATATGGAGGCATTTATGGTTCTTTGGAACGCTGCCTATTTCTGTGACAGTAATCTAGTGATGATCCTTTTAGTTTCTCCCTCTTCTTTCTGATTCCACTCTAAAATCAAGCATTGGTTAACAAAAAATTTAAAAAATAAATAAAACTACAGACATGTCCTGGCTCCCTATCTTCTCCAAAGTCTTGGAAAATTTGGAGACAAACTACCTCACCTTACTTCACTCCAGCTTTTGTTCAAATCGCCGAACAATTAACGCCCCCTTAAAGGTTAGCAGTGAGGTCCTCTCCTATGGCATTGAGGAAGGTGAGCTCACTGTTGCTTCCTTCCCAGATTATGTAAAGACCTTGACACAGTTGATCATTATGGAGCACATCCATCACAGTTGATCATTATACCTTGATTAACTCAAAAAATCTGGCATAAGCAATCACTCCCTCAACTGGCTTTGTTTCTACTTATCAACCCGGACTCATTCTGTGTCCACTGAAGGAAGTGTTTCCTCTGCTCAGTGCTTAGTCACTTGTGGGGTCCCCAAGCAAGCACAGGCTGGCCACATGGCACTGGCAAATATGCATTCGCACTCGCAAAGCAATATACAAAAGAAAATCACACAGCTAGCATTCACTGTCCTGCTCGAGAGTCGCATTCCCTTTCTGAGGGTGTATCCTGTAAGTCAAAATCACTCCCAACTGACGCTACTTGGGCCTAATGTGAGTGAGGAATATATCAGAGCCTTTATAGAGAAAGATGTCACCGATAGCGACACAATCCAGATAGGATTACCTCTTATGCTGGGACGTGACTGGGAGGTGTTTTGGGAAGGTGATTTAGAAAACAGTATCCACCTATTACCACAGGTATAATACATTTAACAAACCTTTGCCTTTTCCTGTGGCCATTTGTAGCACAGGACTGCGCATAACCCCCCCCCACGGTGTCAGCTCCATCCCCACAGTACCCAGGCACCCTATCCCACCGCTGCCACCAGATGTGGTAGTGTGTGCCTCTGCAGGGTACTCACAGTAGACGGGACACAGGAGGTTCAAAATAGTCATGCTACAGTCAAATAAACACAGTCTCTTATTGTGTATGAGTGTGGTGCAAGCATGTACAGTGTTTTTGTTATCTATGACATTAGCGTAAGTATGTATGTCAGCATGTAGTGTACGGTGTGTCCACAAGTGTAGTGTATGGTGTGTAAGTGTATGGCAAGTGTATGGCAAGTGTATGGCAAGTGTATGGCAAGGCTCGACAAATCATGGACAGCAGGAAAATAAAAACACGATTGGGGAAGAAAAAAAGCCGCCTCCTAGATCCAAACCAAATTCATCAACCCCTGTCTTAACATCAGAGACTCTCGATTTGTCAAGTACCAGCAAAAAAAATAATCTTCATACATATGAGGTAATACAAATCACTTCCATAACCACCATGGTATTGTTATCCCTCATACCCTGGTGGTGCAGGGGATAATTAACCTCTTCAGTCCCCTTAGGACATACCTGTACGTCCTAATGCGCTTCTTGTTACAGGTATGTCATAAGGGGTCTGAAGAGGTTATTATCCACCTGGTGGCATTTGAGGGAAGACAATTGTTATGCCCCCTCCTCTGGTAATAAGGTGTCCTTTAATTTGACAGGGGGCCGAAGGGACTCGCTAATCGCCTTCCTGTTTAAAGTCATGTAACATAGATTAGTCATCCAAGTTTGAGTTTTTTTTTAAATATTTTTTTTTTAACCCCTTCGTTCCCCTATAGACGTACCGGGACGTCCAAAAAACGCCCACAAAGAAACCCCTATAGATGTCCCGGTACGTCCAGCCCTTCGTGCAGCGTCAGGGACACATCCCTGCCGCTGCACGGGAGACCAGGCTGTCGTTTGACAGCCTGGATTCCCCACTGACAGCAGAAGCCGGCTTTGCTGGCTTTCTGCTGTCCGATCGCCTGTAACAGCTTCCGGCATGAAAGCCGGTAAGCTGTTACCGGTAAACTGCCCGATCGCGCAGTTTCAAACGCGCGATCGGGCATTCACTTCCGGGTTGCGTCACTGCTGACGTAACCCAGAAGGTCATCGGAGGACAGGATATCCCCTGCGGGGATATCCTGCCCTCCGATGAGGCACAGAGACGCTACGATCTCTATGCAGGTCTGTGAGGACCTGCATAGAGATCACAGTGTGATCGGTGCAGGGGGATCGCGGGGAGGGGAGTGAGAGACCATCTCTCTCACTCCCCCTCCCGTCCTGAAACGGAAAAGCTGAAAAAAAAAAAGTTAATTAATTTAAAAAATAATATTAAATAAATCATTAAAATAATAATATAAATAATACTAAAAAAAATTATAATGTGAGCTGTGATGTCACTGTGACATCACTGGCATGTTCAGGAGGTCCCTAGGAGGACCTCTTACCATTACTGTGTAAAAAAAAAAATATAAAAAATACAAAAAAATGTAAAAAAATTAAAATAAAAAAAAATATATAAAAATGATAATAAAAAAAATTCTTAAAAAAAACTTACATCCCATTGCCCTAGCATAACATCTAGCCAGTATAACCCTCCTGCCCCCGTTCACAACCCCCAAACCGGTTAAACCATAGGCATAAAAATTATACAAAATTGTACACCTAATAGTATGCTCCCTGGTGCTGGGAAAGTCTGGAACATCTATATAAATTAGGTATTTCTGAAATCAGGACACCTGAATTGATAAACTTGGAGGGGATTTTCCATCACTTTACCTAATTTTGTGAGGATTCAGAGGGAAAATGTAAAAAAAATTCGTTTATTTTTCAAATCTTCGCTAGTTTTTACTAAATTTCTCATTCTAAATTTTCAGCTAATCATCCAACTATGGTATCAAACGAAAGCTCTATCTCTCCTTGAAAAAACAATATATAGTTTACATGGGTACACTATTCACAGGAAAAGAGAATCATTGCTAAACCGACATACCCCCAGAATGGCAAAATTGCTCTGGGCTTTGAGGTACCAAAAACCCCTGGGATTGAAGGGGTTAATTACTTCAGTTAATAAACGTTGACATTTAAGCAAATACAAGAACATATATGTGATGTGTGATTGTTTTAGTTACATAAAAGTAACTAAAGATTTTAACTACCAGCAAGTCTTGACATCTAAAAATCATGATTCAAATCCAACCCACCCTGCCCAATACCCCTTCCAAAGACCCCATCCCCCCGCAGTTCCTGGAGAGCGGTGCTGCACGCGGCGGGGCCCTGTAAATGTCAGCACAGGTGGTGTATGGGTAATGGCCGCTAACCGGACCCTCTCTGTCAGACTCACCGCCAGCTTCCTTCTCAACAGACATGAGGAGCCTTCCCTCCAGCAGAGCTCAGCATGCGCAGGACACAGCACTCACTATGCAGACACAAGGTAGTCTGGGGTTCATGGGACTAAAATGCGGCCTCAATGGCTCCTCTCTACTAAGGAGGTCCCCAAGCTTCCCCAACACAGTCTCTTTCACAGGGAGAGCACAAAAATCGAATCAGGCCTCACATTGGGCCTAGTCCTGAGCTCTGTCACCATGGAGCTCTTTCCTGCTTCCCTCTCATTCTCTGACCTCCAGTCCAACACATCCAACACCCAGAAAAGCTCCACTGTCACCTGACTGGTGCAGCTGATCACATGACCTGCTTGCAGGGGTGGATGGGAGGATCTGCCAGCTCCTCCATTTTGAGTACTGGCAATGGCTGAGCGACCCATCAGCAGCAGCAATAAAAGTGAGTGAGAAAATGGCGGGAGCTGCATACATTATATACAGCTGTGTATAGAACTCTCTCCTCGTCTACTGACGTGTGCTCCCCACGCACACGAGGCCAGTGACAGTCCTGTTCAGGCTGCCACAGCGTATCAGTCTCGATCGGATAAACGATCCGCCGCTACATGCGGTGCCCGAACAGTACCTCTTCTGCCTGTGTGGCGCTTCCGCATTGCTCGCGGAAGTAACACAGGCAGAGAGGACTTAGTGTTTGGCTGTTGAGCAGCCGCGATCATGTCAGCGGCGATCGGGTATTCGATCCACCGCTACATGTTCACCGTGACTTCCATAGTACCTCTTCTGCCTGTTTGGCGCTTCCGCATCAATCGTGGAGGTAACACAGGCAGAGAGTATTTAGTGTTGTTGCCATGGCGACGACACTATTCTTGCGCCGGTTGCGATGATGTCATCTTACCTGTGATTGGCCCGCTCCCTGTTCTCCCGCCATTGGCTCTATTTAAACTTCCTTGTTCTGTGTTTCTGTGCCCGTTCAACGAGTCCATATTATTGTTCTCAGGGTGTTTGTTTCGCCGGTGCTTTCTGCTTGATTTTCACGTGTACCAGACCTTGGCTTTCGTTCTTCTGAACTTGATCCTGCGCTGCCTGTCCCGACCTCGGCTGTTGTTTCCTGACATTGCTCCTGTGCTGCCTGCCCCGATCCCGGCTTGTTTTTCGGAATCGCTCCCTTTCGCTCTGTCCCTACAATACTGTCCCTATTCCTCCCCCTCAACACTCTCCCTCACACTGTCCCTACAATACTGTCCCTATTCCTCCCCCCTCAACACTCTCCCTCACACTGTCCCTATTCCTCTTCCTCAACACTCTCCCTCACACTGTCCCTACATTACTGTCCCTATTCCTCCCCCTCAACACTCTCCCTCACACTGTCCCTACAATACTGTCCCTATTCCTCTCCCTCAACACTCTCCCTCACACTGTCCCTACAATACTGTCCCTATTCCTCCCCCTCAACACTCTCCCTCACACTGTCCCTATTCCTCCCCCTCAACACTCTCCCTCACACTGTCTCTACAATACTGTCCCTATTCCTCTCTCTCAACACTGTCCCTCACACTGTCCCTACAATACTGTCCCTATTCCTCTTCCGCAACACTCTCCCTCACATTGTCCCTACAATACTGTCCCTATTCCTCTCCCTCAACACTCTCCCTCACACTGTCCCTACAATACTGTCCCTATTCCTCCCCCTCAACACTCTCCCTCACACTGTCCCTACATTACTGTCCCTATTCCCCCCCCTCAACACTCTCCCTCACACTGTCCCTACAATACTGTCCCTATTCCTCTCCCTCAACACTCTCCCTCGCTCTCTCCCTAGAAAAACAGGAGATAAAAATATAAAACAAGACTTAATAACCACCCACCTCCCACACAAACCAACATGCCCTCCCATAATCAACCCAAAACAAAACTTTACCCATCCCACACCAACATTAACCCCCAAAACCCCTCAACACTTAACCCACACACCATTTATTCCACTTCTTAGCCTTCCATACCCCTTCCGCATCAACCTCACCCATTCTCTTCAAATCTCTCAAAAATATACATACATCCGTCCACGGATCATCCTCACACATCCTTCCACGTCAATATCATCTTTCTTAAAGATCAACACATTCCTAACATCCCACAAAGATTCTCTCACACAATTTATCACCATCCAAAACAAACTCATTTCTCTCTTATTCAACCCACATAAACCATAAAACACCCCTTCAAACCTCAAATTACTCACACCCACCAATTCCTTCAACATTCTACCCATCTTATGCCACACTCTTACTGCATACTCAAAACTCCAAAATACATGCACTCCATTTTCCACCGCACCACGTCTATCTCTCGGACACCTCTCTGACGCACATAATTTCCTCACCCTCTCAAACTCTCTCATCGGCAAACACCCATGCACCGCCATCCATCCAACATCTTTCTGCCTATTCACAATTTCCGTGTCCGTTAACATCTTCCACACCAACTTACTCTGACCTTCAGACAAACCACCTATTCGCACCATCAACTCACGTTCTCTAATCATCTGCATCACCCGTCTTCTTTCACCCCACATACCTACACCCACCTTCTCCAATTCATATTTTTTCAAACCTTTCTCAATCCTTTCAACCAAGGTGCACTAAAACATACAGGCTTCTTTCTATCTATCTCATATAATCCATACTTCCGTAACAAGCCACCTGCCGCATACCTCACCATACATCCTACCATCGTCTCCTTCTTACTCAATCGAACATACATACTTATATACTGCACAATCAAAAACCGTTCCACATCAGGCATATCCGTACCCTCATTCTCTCTCTTCAAACACACCTTTTCCATTCGTGAATTCCAAAAACATAAAAACAACCGCCTAACAAGCTTACGCAACACTCTATCATTTATCGGAAACACAGCATTCGGATACAGCAATAATGGCAGAATCACAGCTTTCACAACCAACACTCTTCCCGTGAATGACAAAGTCCTCATAGACCAAAATCCTAATTTTTGTCCCACCCTCCCCGCTACTTTATCCCAACTCTCACTCCCATACAATTTTTCATCAAAACTCACTCCCAAAGCTTTGGGGCCGACATGGCATGAACTTTCATAGAAGCCCTGGCAGAAGAGCCGGGCAGCAACAGAGGTTGTCTGGTTTCAAGAATAAAAGACAACAACAAAGGTTGTGGTGGGTAAAGGTGATGGAAAACCCTTCCACTTAAAATGAAACACTGTGTGCATTCAGGAAAAATATAGTTTCTAGGGGTTATTTTTGTGTTTAGGGGTAGTATCCCCCCCAATGATAGCATGTGATATCCATGCTCATAAAAAGTGCTTCTGGTAGCTCAGTGTGCGGCGTCCATTCCGAAACGTGTCTGGCATGTGAAAAAGTAGAGATATGAGCCCCGCATCCTAGGGAAGGTTTGTGGCCGTGGTGGGTCACCTAGAAAGGTCTTTGAAATCTTTAGGATACGAGTTATCAGGGAATATGTCGTCTGCGGGTTTGTTTTTGTTGTAACGCGGACACATGATATACGTTCCAAGTAGTCCAGCGTGCAGCATCCATCCTCAGTTGTGCCTAAAACAGAAAAACGTTGAGAAAAAAACATCCATTCTTAAAGCAGAGAGCTCTGAATTTTCATTTGCGTTTCTTTTTACTTTTAAGCTCACTCTCTCTGAATGTCTCCTTACCTTCTCCACCAACCACTTCAATATCCCTGTCTACTTTTCTGCAGCCCTGCTTCTTGTCTGTCTTCTGTCGTCTGTCTTCTTTCTTTATCTGCTTCCCCTGCTATCCATTCCATTAAACTGTCCTCTTGGAGCGCTTCTGCATCAGGATGGAGCCTCCACGAACACCAAGCACACAACCTCACCCCTATTGGAGGAATGGGGGGAGACGCTGTCCACATGGTGGAAGTACTCTATGTCGGAAATGGGATATACTTTGGAGGAAATAAGGCGTTTCCAGGTGCCGACACCCCTTCGTTTAGGGGTAAATGTTTAAATACAATTAAATAGAAAAATGGTTTAATACTATGATGAAGGCCACAAATGGGAATGGACAAAGGTATGGTAACAAAGTATTGGGGAAGATTCTTATATGGTAAACATCTTTACAGAGTCTCATTTACAAAGATCTAAAGATTCACGCTAAACAAATGCTACAGGTTTCTATTTACAGATCCCATCACGCTATCATAGACATTATCTACACGCAGGAACTACGGCTTTCACAGCCAATACAATGCAGTATTTACAAACAGGAAGTTGTGGTTTAGACCAATAAAACCTGTACATTTTGTAGATTTATTTCCTGCTGTCGTTTGCCTTTTTGATTTGGGCTTCAATAATTTTGCTATAATTTTACTTCACTAAAAGTTTCCGCCTGTCCTTCTTGTGAGTGCGAAAAATCAACTGGCCAAACGTTCTTCATTGCGGTCAGATCACTTTAACTCCTTTTACACCTACGATGACTGTAATATCTTCTTAATAATAATATTTTATTGAGCTCTCTAAAGGGTCTGGCATAGTCTGCCAGCTACATCCACAGAGTATCAGGCCTTTGCAGTTTGAGGGGGTTCAAGCCTATGCAGAACAGCAGCGGGGTCAGTGCATGTCTTTGGTATATGCCACACTTGATGGTCACTTGTGTTTGCTGTCTTGAGTTGGCTTTCAGTGTTGACTTCCAGACTCCAAATGAGTTCTTGAGGAAGGTCCTTAGTGTCCTGTTGACTTTGTATAGCTCCAGGCATTCACAGATCCATGTGTGTGGCATTGAATCGTACACTTTCCTGTAGGCAATCCAAGCCCTGCTCAGGTTGGTCTGTCTATACTTTCAGTCTTGGACAACTGCTCTGTCTATGTGCTACTGGTGCTTAGAGCCTCTGGTGTTATTCCTAATGCCCTTCTGGCATGTACTGGCCCACATGTTCTTGTAGCTTGGTGGCTATGATGCCTGATAGTATTTTCAATGTTGTGGGGAGGCAGGTTATTGGTCGGTAGTTGGGGGGTGTTGTTCCTTTATGAGGGTATTTCATGATCAGCACTGTCCTTCCTTGGGTTAGCCAGTCTGGTTGGAAGCCTGTTTCTAGCAGGTGGTTCATCTGTGCTGCCAGGCGTTGATGTACTGCGATCAGTTTTGTGATAGGTTCACACCTTTCCTCCCATGTAATGTCTTAAAAAGAGGTTATTCTCCACCCTAAGTGATAAGTTACCAAATTTCAATTTTATACATGTGGATAGGTCTCACATTCAATAGATGAAATCGTGAGCACAATTATAAGAAAGGACTGAGAATTCAAAATAGTAATTATTTATTTAAAAATAATAAAAATTACAGAAATCCAAAATTAAAACAGAGTATAACATAGAATGCCTGTTAAAGCTTATATGCATAAAAAATAAAAATAAACATACCAGTCAGTCTCAATATGAAGTCTCGCTTCAGTCTCTCGGTCTGCCCCAGAGTATAAACAAAGGTCTACATATATATAAGATTTTGTAACTAGACCTGCGTATCGCTACCTCAAAAAGAGTACTAACGGTCATAAAAAACTCAGGAGAGAATCAGGAGAGGAAAATCACCAAGGCCGAGCTGTTGATCATTTTTACAGAATAGCCAAAACATTCTAATCTTAAAACATTAAAAAAATCTTATGTAACAGAAACTACTAGTACTGCGTAGTTAAATCCTTAACCTTAACTTCTACTGAGACCTGTAACAGTCATTAACCTTAACTTCTACTGAGGCCTGTAACAGTCCCTCTCCATTAGCTGGGCAGAAGAATCGTGATTACTCGGTCCAGCTAATAACATTAACTTAAATTAATCAACAAGATTAGAATCACCACATTCTAAATCTATTGGTGAAAAAGAAAAAGAAAGGTGTTTCTGCGATTTCGTGAAAAACAAAACATTTACAATGTGAACACCATACATGATCACAAGTTATATTTTCATGAGAACTCTGCAATTGATAAAAATCACCCAACTGAAATACATAAGACTCTGTATACAGATGCAACAAAGTATTTCTCCATATCCCACCAAAACAAGTCTCATGAGGAGGTCCATTGCAAGCAAGCAAGACTGTGCAACCAAAAGTTCCATGGCTTACAATATTGAGAAGTCCTTCTTGTTTAGTTTGTAATATCAATTGGAAAATTTGTTTGTCTTTATTGACACATTCAAAGAACGATGGATTAGAAAAATTCCTCGAACCCATGAGCTGCCAAAAAATGTAATTGGTCTTGAGATTCCTCGAAAGTAAAGTTCCCTTCGGTGTCAGAATCAACAACGGACTCACTGATTGTAATGGGAGGTGATATAGAAAATCTTTCATATTCACTGGAGTCTGTATCTTGTTCACCGCTGGAGACAGCTGGAGATATGAGTACTGTGCTGTCTCCTGAACCTTGAGATTCCGTCTCCGTGGGACTCTGTGGGAGGCTTTGCAATTCCGTTTGTTGTGAGGATGTATCATTGCAATGGCTATAATGATTCCAAAGAATGTCCCAATATCTCTGTGATATCATGGGAAGTACGACTAATCCTACAAGATCATCAAACACATAAGGATTATTAACGTCACTTATTTTGGTGTTACATATCTCGCAACGGTAAGACAGGTCATACGTTACTACATCTTGATTCTTTCTAACTTCCACACCCAACAGGAAGTGTGTCCACAAATCCACTAGTATCCTGGAAGTTAAAACAGATGTATTAAAAATGTTTCTTATGAGCCTGTCAAAAGCTGCAGCATTCATCTTCTTCGAACTTGTTTACCTTTAGGCAAAAGAGAAAATAATCGCCATATAACACCAAATAGAAATAATCCAAATATTAGCAGTAACAGTGGTTTTAAGTACCCAAAAATACTCAATATGTTACCAATGCTACCAAAAATACCATTTCCCAATTTTCCTAATCCTTCTCCTACAGAAGAAATAGCTTTTCCCATTCCAGGCCATAATGATTTTAAAGCTTTACCAAGGTTCTGCATCCATTGAGGAAAATCTCCTTCATGAATATCTATACGTAATAACTCAGAATGTATCTTTTGCGTTAATACATCTATAGCATCATGGGTGGTACCTATGATTATTTTCATAGATTTCAAATGAGCCAAAAATGCAGTCATATATGGCAGCTGCAAAACAAAATGTGGAACATCAAATCGCAGTATTTGTAAAACTGTCTGGGTCTGCAATGGCGGGGTGAAGATTATATTAAAACACTCAATAGAGGTATTTACTGTAATAATTGATGGTTGCATAGAAGGAATATTACATTCACTTGTACTGCTTAAAACCAGATAAGAACCATTAGATAATGACTCAATTCGAGTATAAGGAGCAATTACCGGATGCACAGTAATTTCACAATCAGATCCCTTACCATCAGCTCCACAAGGCAAAACACTATAAATTTCACCACATACAAGATATCCTATCTCTGTACATTTCTCAACTTTAAGATAAAAATGTTCTCCACATTTATAGGAAATGGAATCATACGGCTGTTTAATTTGCATTAAAGCTAAATCATCAGCAGTTTCAATCAAATGTCCAAAATTATCAAGTTCCCAGTTAGTAGTATAAACATCACCAGGGATAATCAATTCATAGTACAAAAACAATTCCCACTGACTATCATCAGGATTTCTCATTTGTCTATGCTTAAGTTCGTTAATATCATAAACCCTGAGTTTCGATACATGAGTTAAAACTTCAGTTTGTCTTTCACTCAAGCCTAATTGTTTTTGAATCCATGTCACATTTAATAATGTGGTATCAATTTGTTCCCCTTGAAGGGTTAATCTCATAGCTGTTAACTTATTAAGTACCATTAAAGCTCTTAATTCTTCTGCTAAAACAGTAAAATCTGACATCGCAGCAGATATAAAAATTATTAAATGATCTTTTAACAACAAAACTTTCTTTTTTAACTCTTCATCATTAGCATCGGAGACGTAGCTAATAATAGAAACAGCATCACTTAGCAAATGACCAGTTGTTATTGAAACTTCTGCATTATTTAGCAACCGTCGTCTCGTTAACAAAACATTTTCACATTCATCACTTTCTTGTGTAATGTTGTTTTGATAATGTATATTTTCAAATGTGTTATTTGTTCCCCACACTGCTTCAGCATATGGCATATCAGCGATATTTTTTGTTTTACACTGTATATACTCACATGGTTTGTCGTCAGTACCAATATATACGTTCATTTTATCCTGTATACCTTTTATCACAGTTTCCACATCATATATGGTGCTGTCTGTCAAACATTTCTGAAACAGGGAGTAAACCGTATAATTTGCTTTAACAAATTTAGATTTCTGTACGCACCAAAAACCAGGAAGTCCGCTGTAATGTAAAAATCCTTGGTCGATTTGTTTAGGCTGCCACTTGAAAATATTATCAGTCAAATTGTAAAAAAATGAACAAGAAGTGCATCTATAAACCTGTGAAGGAATGTTTGGATCACATATTCCTTGTTCTATCAAACTTTCGTAAGTAATACCGCACGGATTACCTTTTGCTTTGCAAGAGTGACTAAAATACGATGTATTCAAAAATGAGGGAAATCTTGGCATTGTACAAATATCCCATTCCGTCAGACTGCGAAATAACTTTTTCCATCCTTTTGCCTGCCACTCAGGGGGTAACGCCTGTCTCTTTAATTCACCTGTTTCCGGATTTTGTACCTCAATATATAATTTCTTCATCAAGGCGTCATAGCCATCATCATCATAAAGTTCTGGTTTCCACCATTCTGAGTAAAGCAAATTAGAACAAAAAACAGCACCTTTATAAGGTCTTACACCTCCAGGAAATCGATATTCCTCCTCTTCTGCATCTTCCCAAAAATCAATACGTGTGTCATTCCTTCTGAAGGGGACAAATCCTTTTTGAGTAGTTTGTCCTGTATTCAAATAAAAAATAGGATAACCTTTATATGTTACTTTGTCCTGTGTAGTACCTGGACGGGGACACTGATCAGCTTTTATTTCCGGTGTTGGCCAGATTCGTACACCTTGAAAATCAACAAAATAACAATGTCCAAGAGAAACATAACACATCTTTTCTCTATATGTTTGTTGTTTCCGGTGGTCCTGTAAAGGCAACTTATATGGCAGGGTAACAGCTTGTACCTTTTTCATCTGGTCATCTAGGTATAACTTTACCAGAGCACGTCCTTCATCAGAAACAATTCCAGCCGTTTTTGCAAGAATATTAGAGTCTATAAGTACCACTTGGGATATACCCAGGACTTTCTTCTTTTCCACAATAGGTGTTGGATATGGTTTCCAGTACAGACCTTGTTCAAGTCCTGTAACCTGTACATTCACAGGAACATTATTAGACATCAAAGCTCTTTTATGTACATGTTTAGCATTCCCAATACCTGGATGAATTTGGGTCTGATTCCATGTCAGGGTGGTTCCAGTGCGTTGTGTGATAAAATACCACTGAATGCGAAGAATTGCAACACAGATTGTAGTTATCAACAACAACAGGATGAAAAATGCAAGAAAAAAGTAACCCAGTTTTCTCAGACTTACTGGGGTCTTATTGTAAAATCCACAGACATGTTTTTGCTTCAAAGAAGGCATTTTAGTGCAATCAGGTATATCAATGAAAGTCTCTTTCTCACCTGATGTCTGCACATCTTCCGTGGCACACGATTGATATTCAAACAAGGTGTCCTGCTGGTTTTCCTGTGTCTGCACATTTGCCATGGTCAGCCATTGAGAGTAAGTTAGAGGTGGTTTCTCCTCCATGCTGAATATCACAGGATAAAGGAACAGGTTTTAAATTGTCAATACTCACAGTTCTTTGACGGCCTTGTTTATCAACTATAATAAAAGTCCGTTCATTAATAACAGTTTTAATCTCTGCTGGAGGCTTCCAACGTGGTCGTAAGGGCTTTATAATAGATACCCTCTCCTGGACAAAGTGGCCAACCTGTGGAGTCCATGCATGTGTGGTATCTGGTGCGTACGCAGGGTGAGACAAAGCGTCTCGCAACTCCTGTAGAAAAGATAATTGTTCTAGTCTCCCTGGTGCAGAAATAGAAGAGTCAACAAAGTCAGTATTCATTGAAACACCATACATCAATTCAAAAGGCGTTTTACCTGAATTTGAAGCAGGAATATTGTTAATACCTAGTTGTACCTGAGGTAACAATGGGTACCACTGTGTGGGACGAGAATACAACAACTTGGTTAGGAGTCGTTTTATTTCGGCATTTTTCCTTTCCACAACCCCACTACTTTGAGGATGGTAAGGGGAGCTGAATTCCCATTTAATACCTAGGGCACGAGCCCACTCTTGGGTTTTCACAGCTGTGAAAGCCGGACCGCCGTCCGAGTGTAAGATCTTTGGTTTTCCAGCACCTACCAAAAAATTGAGACAACTAAGCGTGGTGTTAGAATTCGTAGCACGTACGGGGTACAACCAAGTAAACCTAGTACAGGCATCAACACATACTAACACATATAGGTAACCATGAGAAGGTGGCAGTGGACCAATATGATCAAGATAAATTAGATCAAAAGGTTTGTTAGGAATTTCTTTAACAATATGTGGTGGATTTTGATGGTTAGGATTGTTAACTAACAAACATGGTTTACAATTACCTACCACATATGACACCGTTTTTCTCATATTAGGCCACCAATATTTTTTCTTAAGTGCTTGAAGAACATTGTCACGTCCCAAATGTGGATGACCAATACTTGCATGTGCTTTATTGGCAATTCGAACCCTTTCTTCTTTAGGTGGAAGGATATAATCAATTTCTTTAATAGTGACAATACAGTGTTCATCTTGCACTTTATATGCATATATTTTTGGATATCCAGGTGGATTAGGTCTGGAATCATCCAAACAGGCATTTAACTCTGCATCGAGACTGGCTGGTTTTGCTTGTGACCTGGTTTTAACTTGGTTCACAGCATATTTTTGACTAACAGCTTGTGCGAGAGAATCAACAAGCTGATTACCCAGTGTGTGAGCAGACGAACCTAGCTTCCTGTGAGCCGGTTCATGTACGATTTCAATATCAGGCTTATGATTGAGATAAGCAGAAATTGCTTTCCATTTCGCAATATGCATTAACGGCTTCTTTTTAGCCGTGAGAAAACCATTTGATCTCCATATAGGAAGATCTTCATTAGCAGATCGTGCTAAATAAGCAGAATCAGTAACAACAAGAACAGGACCCTTATCACTTAAAGCTTCTTTTAATGCAAAAACCAATGCATATATCTCAGCATATTGTGACGAATGATCTCCTATCGGGAGCTGCCAAGTTTTTAACAGACTCATGTCCGAGGAGTATTTAGCAATGCCTACCCCCGCAGATCTATTAACCCCTTCCTTGTTGGAGTTAACTGCTGAACCATCTGTATAATATAGATAAGTATAGAAATCAGTTGGATGCTTTTGTGCTTCCCACTGAACATTATTATACAATGTTGGAAGATCATCCAACATGGGTAGCGTAGCATCATACACAAAATGAAGCTGGGGGTCTTCGAATAAAGTTAACCATTTTAACCATCGACATTTAAAAGCCCTTTTTTCAGGGATTGTTTCTTTTTTTAAAGTTGCGAGTGAAGCAACAGAAGTGTAAATATAAATATTCTGACCTTGAGCTAAGTCTCTAGACTTCAACACAGCTACGGTGACCGCAGTAAGTAACTTCTCTAACGGCAAGTATTTTCTTTCTGTAATTGTAAATACATATGATAAAAGTACAATCGGAACAATTTCAGTAGAATTGTAAATACGTATATATGCTGCCTCAGAAGAAATACTAACATAAACAGATAGCGGTTGTGTAGGCTCTCTTTGTGTTAAATAATCAGCATTATTTACAGCTGTCAACAAATCTTGTAAAGCTTTTTCCTCCTTCATATTCCACTGAAAGGGAGTTTTAGTTTGTTGTGATCTTATTTCTCGTGAAACAGCAGCATGTAATGGTGCTATTAGAATATTAAAATTTGGAATAAACAACATTGCGTAATTAAAAAGTCCGATAATGCTGCGTAATTGTTTTAAACATAGGGGTTTGCAAAACAACTCCATTT
Organism: Spea bombifrons; assembly: GCF_027358695.1. Lineage (NCBI taxonomy): Eukaryota > Metazoa > Chordata > Amphibia > Anura > Pelobatidae > Spea > Spea bombifrons. The sequence goes on along the minus strand of NC_071087.1, from coordinate 654,995 downwards.
GGTCCTAACAACAATACACGGATTAAACAGTATCTAGCTCCTGATCCCCAGGGACCATACTGTATTTCAAGTGCTAAAACTTCATCATTTTGCACATCTCTGCCTTGTTGCAATCTGCACAATGAATTTAATCGCTGTATATCAGCAAAATTATTCGCCATGATATTGAAAGTACCTTCCCTTACGTATAAGAGGACCGCGGTATAAAATATATCTGGGTAATATAAAAAAATTAGAATTCTCGAGCCCCACGTTGGGCGCCAATTGTGATAGGTTCACACCTTTCCTCCCATGTAATGTCTTAAAAAGAGGTTATTCTCCACCCTAAGTGATAAGTTACCAAATTTCAATTTTATACATGTGGATAGGTCTCACATTCAATAGATGAAATCGTGAGCACAATTATAAGAAAGGACTGAGAATTCAAAATAGTAATTATTTATTTAAAAATAATAAAAATTACAGAAATCCAAAATTAAAACAGAGTATAACATAGAATGCCTGTTAAAGCTTATATGCATAAAAAATAAAAATAAACATACCAGTCAGTCTCGATATGAAGTCTCGCTTCAGTCTCTCGGTCTGCCCCAGAGTATAAACAAAGGTCTACATATATATAAGATTTTGTAACTAGACCTGCGTATCGCTACCTCAAAAAGAGTACTAACGGTCATAAAAAACTCAGGAGAGAATCAGGAGAGGAAAATCACCAAGGCCGAGCTGTTGATCATTTTTACAGAATAGCCAAAACATTCTAATCTTAAAACATTAAAAAAATCTTATGTAACAGAAACTACTAGTACTGCGTAGTTAAATCCTTAACCTTAACTTCTACTGAGACCTGTAACAGTCATTAACCTTAACTTCTACTGAGGCCTGTAACAGTTTCTTTATCCAGTAGGTGTGGGCCATGTCTGGGCCTGGTTCTGTCCAGCTCTTCATGTTCTTGAGCCTCTGTTGGATGTCTTCTGCTGTGATGGTGACTGGTTCCTGTTCTGGGAGATTGCTGTGGTCAGATCTCAGGTCCTGCAGCTACTTTGCATTGGTGTTAGGTGTTTTTTCTTCCTCTCATATGTCCTTCCAGTTTCTGCTGCTGGTGGTTCTGCTGTTACTGTGTTGTTGCACTACAATTTGGAGTACACCTTGGATGATTCTTTAAAGGAAAGAGCATTTATCCTTTTGGTCTCTGCTTTTCTAGTGTATCTAATTAGTCTGGTGATGTGAGTCTTAGTTTAGCAGTCTCTAGGGCTTCAGATGGAGTTAGGTCCTTGTATTTTTCAAGTAGGCGAGTCTTGTTCTTAACCTTTACACCTTTCTGTATTTCTACCAGCTGGCTAACATGTTTTTCCGGCTTGCCTTGATTTTGGCCCCAACCTCATTTTCCATGCAAGATATGTTCTCTTGTCCTTCCTGAGTGCATAGCCAAGCATTTTCCGGAGTACAGCAGTGGTAGCATACACCGACCAGCCATAACATTATGACCACCTGTCTAATATTGTGTAGGCCCCCCTTTTGCCATCAAAACAGCCCTGACCTGTCAAGGCATGGACCCCACTTGACCTCTGAAGGTGTGCTGTGGTATCTGGCACCAAGACATTACCAGCAGATCCTTTAAGTCCTGTAAATTGCAAGCTGGGGCCTCGGTTGGATTGAGATCTGGGGAATTTGGAATCCAAGTCCACACCTTGAAGTTGTTGTTGTGTTCCTCAAACCATTCCTGAAACATTTTTGCCTTGTTTGCAGGGTGCATTATCCTGCTGAAAGAGGCCAATGCCTTCAGGGAATACCGTGTCTATGAAAGTGTGTTACAGTGTGCAACAATGCTTAGATTGGCGGTACGTGTCACATCCATATGAATGGCAGGACCCAAGGTTTCTCGGCAGAACATTGCCCAAAGCATCGTACTGCCTCCCCCGTCTTGCCTTCTTTCATCACTCACTGGTCCAATTCTTATGCTCACACGCCAATTGTAGGCACTTTTTGCAGCGGACAGGGGTCAGCATGGGCATCCTGACTAGTCTGTGGCTATGCAGCCCCATACTTAACAAACTGTAATGCACTGTATGGTCTGACGCCTTGCCACCTCTATCAGAACCAGCACAAACTTTTTCAGCAATTTGAGCTATAGTAGTGGTATTTGACCACACGGGCCGGCTTTCGCCCCCCCCCACATGCCTCAATAAACCAATAAGCCTTGGCCACCCATGACCCTGTTGCTCCTTCTTGGACCCTTTTTGATAGGTACCTCTGCAGACTGTGACACCCCACAAGAACTGCAGTTTTGGAGATGCTCTGACCCGGTCTTCTCGCCATTACAATTTAGTCCCTTGACAAAGTAGCTCAGATCCATGCGTTTGCTCATTTTTCCTGCTTCTAACATATCAGCTTTGAGGACGAAATGATCACTTGCTGCATAATATATCCCACACAATGACAGGTGCCATGATAAATAATCAGTGTTCACTTCACCAGTCAGTGCTCAGAATGTTATGGCTGATCGGTGTATATCAGTTTGTTGGTCTGAGTTGGTGGTAGTGGGAATGGTTGTAAGACATCTATTGGCATTTTCTAGCATACTAGGTGATGGTCCTTCTCTGCTAAGCCTTGGTAATCGCTCTTAAGGGGTCACTGTGGCTAGTTTATCCATGATCTCATGCTTCATCTCCGATCCTGTGCTCTGTAAGAACAGGGGTAGTAGTGAAGCTTCTGTTGTCAGTTGCTTCCTCTTCACTATGTTGCTACATAGCTGTTTCTTGCAAAATATACTTAAATCTACAAATATTCAATAAAAATCTAGTCAGGGGGTGTTGTAATTTAAAAATAAAATATTTATTTTAACCAACCTCAAGCATTTTTGCAGTTTCGTAAAATAGTATGTAGATAATGTAATTTTTTAGGCCTTTTTAGTCTCATGAAGCAAAGGTCATGAGGTCAGCCAACAATGAAAAGCTAAACTTCTTTTAAGAAAAACAATATAGGGAGATGTAATCACTAAAGTGCTCACAAATCCATTAAAGTTAACCCGCATTAGGAAATGTGATTGTGTGCGAGTGCATGTGAGGTAAAAAAATAGGCAACACACAAATTCACTGATCTGCAATTTCCCCGTCACTTCAAAAGTGAATTAACACTTTAGTTCCAACTCACAAATGTCCCCTTATACCCCAGAGGTTTGTAAGGGGACTTCTGCTCTCTCGCTCTACATACAAAATCAAATAAAAAAGTGGCTGGTACCAAAACAGGGCCACCTATATAAATAAAAGATTCACTTACCTTTTTAATGGCACATCTTGAAAGGCTCTGGCAACACAATTCTAGACGCATGCGCCGGTACCATCCAAGCAAAAAATAAATAAATAAAAGGGTCCTGACAGCCCCCAAAAGGAAATGCCCGATTGTATGACTGCACTAAAGCGTGAATGGTGCACCGATCACCGTTACACCAGATCTGGCAGCGTGAGGCCGGCAATGTTGCCTTTGGCTGCCAAGGAAGAGTCCAGGTTGTCTCTGATCCCCTGAGTGACAGCAGGGATCTTTTCTTACAGAGTTAGAGAAAGTTTCTATTGTTGCAAGTCTGCGACGTAGGGTGACCATATGCTTTCCGGGACATATCATTTTTACATATTGCTGACCTACAATATCAAATGTCTGTCTTGGGCAAGTTCTTATACTGTATATCTTTATATGTAAATGTTTTCCAGTGATTGCTTGTGCTTTACACCAAGTGTAAAGGTGGATCTAGAGGAATAGACCCTGCATGGCATTGATGAGGACAATGAGGACATTTGTGATGCATTTTGGTTCTGGACTGCCCTTGGGTGTGAGCTAAGACGTGTTGATGGACATTTTTTCCCTCTGTAATTGCACAAGTGAGTTAAATCTTGAGATGCTCCATAGAGCAGACTATTAAGTTGTTACGCTGTTGGTCAAGTTGTTCTTATAACTCTTTGTATTCATGATATATTGTGAATGATTTCACAGTCTGCTTAGGATCATGCATTATTCGCCCGCTGGAGATCTGTGTTTCACTTCTCTATGTTGATGTAGATGACACAGGGGAATTAAAACTTGAGACGCTCCCGAGTGGGGACGCATTGTAAGCAGGCTGCTGAATTGCTGTCAGTTTGTGGTGGAGTCGTTCTTATACATCTTTGTATGCACTTTTTTCCTTAGGGGGATCATTTTCGTTCTCCTTAAGTGTGAGGATTAGTCTTGATCTGCACCTTACTAACAAAGGGTCTAAGCCGTGAAACCTTTTTTTAAGCTAGTAGTAGCAAGAAAGTAAATCAGTGACAGATGGAAAACTTGGTCTTCTGTACGAATAAGTACAGGAGACCTGAGGTCCAGCATTAGGTGTCCCCCGGTTTGGTCTGCCAGGGCACTCACTATGTAATAGGTGTGTTGGGGGACGTGTGTCACACACTGGGTAAGCAGGTTAGCGAGGGGCCTCGGTGCAGAGATAGCGTTGTCTGTTTGTACACTGCGATTCATGGTGCAAGGTAGACAGGCACACAGCAGACAGAAGAGCAGGACTGGAACTGGCAAGGCTGATGCTGAAAAGCTCACCGGCAGGGCACACGACTGGACGCTGACTGGCAGAGCACACGACTGGACACGCTGCTGAAAGATCTCAGGCAGGACACATGGCTGGAAGCCCTCTGGCAGGGCTGAAGGCAGGAGCTATACAGGATCAGGTACAAAAGGAAGCCAGGAACAGGGCCAGGGCAAACCGGTCCTATTACTACAATGCCAAGGCCCAGTTTGCAGGAAGCTACAGCCCTTTATACTGCAGGGCAGCAGGTAACGAGGCCAGGTGGCAACAATAGGAGGAGAGCAGAAACATAGGCAGAGCGGCCACTAGAGGCTGAACTAGGAACAGTCCAAAAACCTGATTGCACAATACAGGAGCCAGGAAACCTGGGCAGAATGTCACAACATGTTGTGATTCACTGGTGATGTTGATAAGTATACTGTTCTGTCCTCCTTACACGTGGTTGAGGTATAATTATACAGGCAGCTAAACTCTTCTCCCCAACCCAACGCATTTCAGACCAAGACATTTTCTCTGCACAAGAGAACCAGGAACCACAAATGTGACCAATGACACCGCTCATGCAGTTCCACAGAGGACACTGGGGACCACTTTTCCTCTTCTAGAACAGCACTTCCCTTAGGAGACATGTTGCCCATTACACCCGGGTAAAACCAAGAGCCACAAGGTTAGAGGCCACAGAAGTTTTCAAGGATATGTTTTCCCTCTCTAATCGGTACTTTAAAAAAAAAATATTTATTAAAGCCACGAGGTTGGTGACTCCGAAAAAAAAAGTGCCTGTGCCAAACATGCCAGAAAGCCAATGTGGACCCCAGGTCCCCTCTTTGTTTCTTCCGAGGTCGGAACTCCCCTAAGAGATATATGACCCCTTCTCCACACCCCCCATCAAGAAGGCCTGAAGGAGAGTCAGATGTTCACTGAAATATTTCACAGTGGAAGGAAGGGCAACTCCGAAGAGCTACACAACTCCTCTCCTCACCAGAAAAAACAGACATGCTGATGGAGATTTGTTTCCACAATAACAGGAGTGAGATAAAACTTGAAATGCTCTGAGTGGGGTCGCACCTCATGCAGATGATCGCTAAGTGGATCTGAGTGTTCAGAGATCTCTTTGACATCTTTTTTTGCAATTATGAACAAAAATTCTGATGGTAAAACAAGATCGCTAGAAAAACCTCCTGTTCATAGAAACATAAAATCGGTTGGTAGATAGGAACCATCTAGCCTGCCTATTATTTCTGCTGTAAAGTCTCCACCATTCATCAGTCCATAGCAACTGTTCAGTAAGGAAGTAGGCCATCAACAATATTTTAAGCCAATATTACCTATGGGTACTTAAACCGTAAAGATTTTAATTTGGCGGTCACTAGTTCCCAAAGCCATCAAGACTTGGCAGCTAAACCCAGATACATATTCCCAGAACCACAGGACTGGGGTTGTTAGAAGTCCTGCCAAGAGTCTACATGATTCTGGATACTCCATGCCGGCCAAAAAGGAAGCAGAAACCTGAGCAATCCCTATCTGTAAACATGTCTGCCCAAAAGCAGGGTCATATGTCCTATAAGTGTATGCGTGTATCTATGTGGCTGTCCTTTGTGTGTTTCATGTATGTTTGATGGCTGAAATAAAGAATATATGTATAATAAATAAAGAATATATATATTAATATTTACCTCACTCACTTCTTTCCCACAGCCCAACGCCCAGGTATTACAGACATCTCTTGGCTTTTATTTTTACCGTTAATGAGATTAACAATAATCCTTTTTTTTTACGCAACCTGACTCTGGGATACCATGCGCTCGATTCCTGCGGAGATGTGAATAAGGCCATAGACAATGTGTTACGGATATTATCCGGACCCTCTAGGACTGTCCCCAATTACTCCTGCAGGAGTCACGGCAAACTGGCTGGGGTTATTGGAGATCTGTCTTCAGAAACATCCTTACATATCGCCAATATACTGAGCCTGTACGATTACCCACAGGTAGGAGATCTTTTATATTTTAATAAGAAAAATGAAAAAAAGCAGACTAGATGGGCCAACTGCACCTTTTCTGCCATTATTAGCTACATATATGCAACAATCGGCCATAACATTCTGCGCGCTGACAGGTGGAGGCAATAACACGGATAATCTCGTTATCATGGCGCCTGTCAGTGGGGGGATATATTACGCAGAAAGTGAACATTTCATCCTCAAAGTTAATATGTTAGAAGCAGGAAAAATGGGCAAGTGTAAGTATCTGAGCGTCATGGGGCCGAATTGTGACGACTGGGTCAGATCACCTCCAGAACTGCAGCTCTTGTGGGGTGTTCCTGGTCTGCAGGGGTCAGTACCAAAAGGGGCCCAAGGAAGGAAAATCAGTGAACCGGAGTTATGGATGGCCAGGGCTCATTGATGCACGTGGAGAGGATAGGCTGGCCTGTGTGGTTAAATCCAACAGACAGCAAAAAGTTTATGCTGGTTCTAATGGAAAGGTGTCCGAACACAGAAGCGAGAGACAGCGGTGGCCCCTGGTGGAAGTAAAGACAATGAGGACTCACTTCAAAGCAGTAAATCGCTGGATCGGGCCGTGGGGATCTCGAGGTAAGTCCTGACACCAAACAGTCATTCTTGCTGTACTCCTCATTCAAATAACAACCACACAGTGTTTATATTAGACATGCGCATTCGGATTCACACAAACTATATTTTTAATGCAATTTGGCAATTTCATGCATTTCTATGAGTAGGGTCCCCAACAAATCAAACGAAAAAAATGTCAAAACCTCCAGGGCTGATCTGCTGACAAATTATTTTTGTTCTATTTCCACGAAAGAAGAAAGGCGCAGACAGGGCAGGGTGGACAGAGAAGGCTGTGGGGAATGAATAGTGAGAAGACCAAGGAGTACAAGGGTCCTTCAAATTTCATTCAAATTGAAAATGTTAATTGTTGGCGCCATATAAAAGATAATAATAATAAATAATAAATGGCAGAGAACAAAATTTGTAGTCCAAAAATGAATGAATTATGGACCTCATACACAAGTCTAGTTTATATGAAGCCCAAAAAATGAGGGTTGGAACCAAAGATAAAGGCCGATCCAGCTATTTCCAGGTGATAGAGGGAAGCTTCTCCCAAAGCACCAGACGGACCTCTTGAGAGTACAGATTCAACCCAAAACCTTGGAACCTGTTTCCTATGCTCCAGAGATCAGTAAAAGAAAACATAATTCTCCACAAAAATGCAGATAATCTCTCTACGGCTAACCCACTTCTTCTTCACAGTCTATCTGCCATAGCAAATTTATATAGCCATGTATAAAGGCTGTCCATGTTTGGTTCCTTTCCATGTCAGAGACTTCTTTGAACATGTTATATTCTACATACTGGCACTACAGGATTCGGCCTTGAGAAACAGTTAGCCTTTGCTAAAGATCCAACAATTACCCACCTAAGTGCCTCAGTCCCTGCATTGCGTCGCCTGCTCATACCTCTGGTATATTGCGCACACATGGGCTTCAGATACACCATGCCCATATCCCACCTCTGGTTCAACATGGTAAAGCCAATGTCAAAACTCATCCAATCCTCTTGCTACTCCTGGCCTACCCTTTGTCTATTGTTAGTAGCCTGTTAGCTATCCTTCTCTCTCCTTTCTTGAAGAAGTGCTTCCCAATTCCTCTTTTGCTCCTTCATTGCTGCCTCCTTGGTGAAGGCCCCAGTAAACAGGTGGATACAGATGGAATGGGGCTTGTGCCTGCTTCCAATCTACTTCATCTAATCAAGGCTGCTACCCAAGGTGGGCTAATCTGATTTCAAATGATCCTTCTACCTTCTATCTTTTTTTTTTTTTTAAATAAAAAGGATCCCCCTAGGGAAATGCTTGGCCCTTAGAAAGAACCAAACCCGCTTTGAGGGCCCCGCTACCCGCCCCTTAATTTTCCCTCCAATTTCTGAACTTTTCTTCTTCTTCTATTATTATTATTATTATCTTTTATTTATAAAGCACCAACAATTTACGCAGCGCTTAATACAAACAAGACCAGAATTGACAGACTAAAACAAACCGATACATTAGGTGGAGAGACTCGGCTCGCAAGCTTACAATCTTGAGGGAAATGTGGTGACAAACATAAGAAAGGGTAAGAGGTAGTCTGGTGGTTGTATCAGTGACAAGGAAGTTCTAGCAGCTAAGATGGTGCAGCTTCTCTGAAGATGTTTCTTGAATGTTCTGAGGGAGGGTGAATGCTGAAGGTTGAAGGTTCGGTGGAAGTAGATTCCAGAGATATGCGACAGCTCGAGTGAAATCTTGTAGATGGGAAAAGGCAGTGGTAGTAAGTGAGGAGGAGAGCTTTAGCCTATGGGAAGAACGTAGAGATCAAGTAGGAGAGTATTTGCTTATGAGGGCAGAAATGTTATATGTTAATATCAGGAGTTTAAATTAAAGGTAATTGGGAGCCAGTGGGGGGTTTCACAGAGTGGGGAAGCAGAAGAGGAGCGGCGTGCAAGGAAGATAAGCCTAGCAGCAGCATTTAGGACGGACTGCAGAGAGGTCATGCCCCGTTCTGTAGATTTTGCTCCATGGGCTCACTATACATTCTGGCATCTCACTGGCATCTACTCACCTGTTTTTATTTCTATGGTTCCAGATCAGCTACGGAGCGACAGATCCTCTTCTTACAAACAAACAAATATACCGGTCTTTTTTCCAGACCCTTCCGAGTGACCGGGTTCAGTTTGATGCCATTGTAAAACTTCTCAAACATTTTGGGTGGAACTGGGTCGGTATCCTCGCTTCAGATGATGATGTCGGAGAGAGACAGACTCTGGAACTGAAAAACTTGGGTGAAAGACAAGGTGTATGCTTTGAGTTCACACTAAAGATGCCTCCGCCACATCCCCAAGACAGAATAAAAGTAATAGAGAGACAAAAAGTTATCCTTAAGAAAGCGACCTCCAAGATCATTATACTTACTGGGACAGTTTATGGAGAAGGTCTATATTTGTATCTAAAAGAATATCCTATCTTTCAAACCAGGACTTACATTATGCCTGCAAGTTGGAATTTAATCTTACATATGGATAAAAGTCACCAATTTCCTTTTGATGGAGGTTTAGCATTTGCTCGTCCTACTTGTTACCACCAACAACTTCAGAGTTTTCTAGAGAATATCAGTCCATCAAATCGACCCAATGACCTTTTATTGGAATACATACGTTTATTTTATTTCAGATGTTTAACTTCAGACTCTGGTTGGAATAAGTTCATGGCAAGAATTGGGAAAACATCATTAATAAACTGCAGCAGGACGGATACAATCACTAGACTTAGCATGCAGTATTATAACACTAAGACAATTCACACTACATGCCATGTGCTTCAATCCGTCTATGCTATGATTTGGCCTCTCCATTTACTGCTGTTTTACATTTCAGAGAAATTAAAGAGGAATGATAAAACATTATATAAAACTAACTATCAGGTAATGGCATTCAAACAAAAAATATATGACCAAAAGTATGTGGACACCTGACTTTCATACCTATAGCAGCTTGTTGGGCATCCCATTACAAAACCATGGCCATCAATATGGAGTTGCCCCCCCCTTCACTATTCTGTGAAGGCTTTCCACAACATTTTCGAGTGTTCTGTTTGAATTTTGCTCCCATTCAGCCAAAAGAGCATTTTTGATGTCAGTCATTGATGTTGGACTAGAAGGTCTGGCTCACAGTCATCATTGCAATAGTCCAACAGTCTTCGTTATGGTAAAGGTTAGGGCTCCAGGCAGCCAAGTTCAAGTTTTTTCACATCAAACTGGTCAAACCATATCTTTATGGAGCTTGCTTTGTGCACAGGAACACAGTCATGCTGGAATAGAAGATGGGCCTTTCCCAAACTGGGGTCACAAAGTTGGTAGTATACAATGGAGGTCTCAAATGTTTTGCATGTTGTAGCATTAACATTACCATTCAATGCAACTAAAAGTCCAACCTTGAAAGACAGCTCCAGACCATTATTCCTCCCCCACCAAAGTTTACAGCAGGTATTAGGCACTCGTCAAGCCTAGATTTGTCCAGCAGACTTCCAGATATTGAAGCTTGATTGACATACCTGGGAACTTTCTGGTTCTCCGGGTCGCAGGGGCGGTGTCTTGACACCCCCATACCCATTTCCCCTTTAAATGGGGGTGTTTCCCGTGATGTCAGTGGGACTGTCCACCAACGTTAGTGGGCAGTTCTGGACGCGTCCTTCAAGGGAACGCTCCAGGTAGCCGGAGCTCAGAAGTTCCCAGGTATGTTGATTCATCACTCCAGAGAACACATTTCCACTGCTCCAGGGCCCAGTGGAGGTGGCTTTATACCACTGTAGTGCACACTTGGCATTGCGCATGGTGATCTTTGATTTGTGTACAGACCGGTCGCCCATAGAAACCCGTTTCATGAAGCTCCTGAGACACAGTGCCTGCGCTGATGTTGCTTCCGGAGGCAGTTTGGAGCTCTGTGAGTATGCGTGGTCTTCACAATAATAGATCTTACAGCAGATTGGAGCGGATCTAGCAGGGCAGAAATATCACAAACTGACTTGTGGCAAAGGCGGCATCCCCTGACTGGGTCTTGTGTTAAAGGTTCTGAGCTCTTTAGTATTACCGTTGGAGACGGCTGCCTATGGGCTGGGTTTTATACGCCTGTTAGCAACGGGTGCAGCTGAAACACCTAAACTCAATAAGTAGGAGGGGCCTCATACATTTGGTCATATAGTGTATATATTTTTTTTAGATTTTAGATTTTCTGCTGTATAAAAATGTTATATTACTAGTCAGACAATTCTAAAATCATTTGTTCCCATTGCAGGGTTTGAGGAGCACTATGATTTGCTTAGAAATGCCTGTTCCTGGGAATGGTTTGCACCAAAAGAAAAGCAGGAAACTGCATCATAGAACATAGAATGTGACGGCAGATAAGAACCATTCAGCCGTCGAGTCTGCCCATTTTTCCTGATGTGAGGGGTTTAACCCCCTACCAGTCTTTGGTCAGGTCCTATAGTGAGGAAAGCTTTATGTCTGCCCCATGCATGTTTAAATTCATTCACTGTATTAGCCTCCACCACAGCTGCTAGGAGACTGTTCCATTTATCTACTACCTTCTTAGAAAAGTACCGTATTTGCTCGATTATAAGACGAGGTTTTTTTCAGAGCAAATGCTCTGAAAAATACCCCTCGTCTTCTAATCGGGGTTGTCTTCTAATCAGACCTCAAATAGAGGTCTGATTAGGAGACTAAGATCCAGATCCCCCGCACCGCTGCAGGGGACCTGGATCCTCCTGTCGTCGCCCCCCCCCCACACACACACACACTTACCGGTGCTTCCGGAGGTGAAGTTGGCAGCGGGGGTTTGTATGCGTTCGTCGCAAATACCTTCCCCGACTGTCAGAGATCAGAGTTCCAGAGTTCCTGATCTCTGACAGCCGGGGAAGGTATTTGCGACGGACGCATACAAACCCCCGCTGCCAACTCCACCTCCTTCCGGCTGCCGCGGAATGAGACGTCAACCCGCTGCCCCGGCAATACAGCAGGAAATTGGAAGCACCGGTAAGTGTGTGTGTGTGTGTGTGTGTGTGTGTGTGTAGGGCATTTCTGGAATGCCTTACACCCCTATATGCCACTCTGGCACTTAGGGGGTTAAAAGGCATATTATGGGGCAGAGTGGCATATAGGGAGGTATAAGGCATTTCAGGAGGCAGAGTGGCGTTAAGGGGGCATTTAATAGTGCACTCTGCCTCCTGAAATGCCTTATACCTCCCTATATGCCACTCTGCCCCATAATATGCCTTTTAACCCCCTAAATGCCAGAGTGGCATATAGGGGTATAAGGCATTTCTGGAGGCAGAGTGCTCTATATAATGCCTTTTAACTCCCTTAATGCCACTCTGCCTCCTGGAATGCCTTATACCTCCCTATATGCCACTCTGCCCCATAATATGCATTTTAACCCCCTAAATGCCAGAATGGGATATAGGGGTATAAGGCATTTCTGGAGGCAGAGTGGCACATAGGGGGTCAAAAGGCATACCATGGGGCACAGTGGCATATAGAGGGTTAAAAGGCATATCATGGGCCACAGTGCCATATTGGTGTGGCAAGCCTGGGGGCAGATGTGTGTAACTGGGGGACAGGTTGGAAAATACAAGAAATAAAAACAAAAAAAAAATATTTTTCTCAATCATAGCTTTTATTAAAAAAAATAGTTTACATGAATTAACATTTACTGGTAAAACTTTTTTCCTTTAGGGTCGTCTTATATTCAGGCTTTTTCTTTTTTTCCTAAGTTAATATTCAGATTTTGGGGGGTCATCTTATAATCAGGGTCATCTTATAATCGAGCAAATACGGTATTACTTCTTTACATTACATCTAAGCCTCTAGCCGTTAAGTTTTAGACCATGACCTCTTGTTTGAACATTACTCCTCCTGTATTTTGTTAAATCTCTTTAAGTATTTAAATGTTTCTATTGAATCTCCTCTTCTTTCCTCCAAGCCGGACCTATTAAGATCCTTTAATCTTTCCTGATAATTTCTGTCCTGCAGACCACTTTCCATTTTTGTAGCTCCTCTGAACTCTCTCCAATGTGTCGATATCCTTCTGGGGATGGGGTCTCCAGAACTGTACTCATTACCCTAGGTGAGACCTGACCACAGATCTATATAAGTGGCATAATCATATCCCCTTCCTGCCACTAATGCCTCTCCCCGTGCAACCTTGCAGCCGGCTCACTTTTGCAGTTGTTTCATTGCATTGTCTGCTTACCTTTCAGTTGTTACTGACAGAACAGCCCCCAATGCTATATTCTGTGTTGGGGGCTGTTTTTACGTCCCAAGTGCATCATTTTACATTTATGAACATTAAACTGCAGCTGCTGCTCTCTCCCCATTCTTCTAACATTAAACTGCAGCTGCTGCTCTCTCCCCCATTCTTCTAACATTAAACTGCAAAAAAATAAATCAAGTTAGTTTGACAAGATCTTCCTGTAGTAACCCGTGCTGCTTCTGATCATGCAAACAATTTACTTTTTTTTTTTTTACCACCACACCCCCCACAGAGATCTATGATCATAGAGAATACCTTCTATTGGGCCGACCTAGAAAAATATGGAGGACAACATCAGGGGCGTACCTAGAGTATGTGGCACCCCCACACACACACACACACACTTTAAAACTACATAGCTTCTATCACTAGGCAAACATTGATGGGTGTACAGCATAACTGTTATTATAATATACTGAAGCAGTCATTGACAGGGGTACAGCATAACACCTATCACTATATACTGAGGCAGAAATTGACGGTGGTACAGCATAACTGCTATCATTATATACTGAGGCAAACACTGACGGTGGTAAAGCATAACTGTTGTCATTACATACTGCAGCATAACTGCTATCCTTATAAACTGAGGCAAATATTGACAGTGTTCTAGCCCATTACTTTTATTGCATTCATTTGTGTTGCACACAGGTTGCACTATTATTAGTTTTTTTTATCTTTTATGTACATCCCTGATTCTGATCGTCTTTAACCCCAAAGGGGTAAGCTATATCTCCTTATTTGCTTATTCGCTCCACTCACTGTGGAGGGTTACACCACCTCTATTCTCTTTTGCATTATTGTTTTTGTGTGGGACAGCGGGATTCCCACAGAGTGTTGTAGCGATTTGTACACATCTTAGACCTTGCCATTTTACTCTGTGGTACACCATAACTGCTATCATTATATACTGAGGCAAACATTGACGTGGTATAGGATAACTGTTATCATTATATACTGAGGCAAACATTGACGGTGGTACAGCATAACTGTTATCGTTATATACTGAGGCAAACATTAACAGTGGTATAGGATTACTGTTATTACTATATACTGAGGCAGACATTGACAGTGGTATAGGATAACTGTTATCATTATATACTGAGGCACGCACTGATACTGGTACAGCATAACACCTATCACTATATACCGAGGCAAACATTGACGTGGTACAGCATTACACCTATCACTATATACTGAGGCAAATATTGACGGGGGTACAGCCCACACACCTTTAAAAACAAAAAAAACCTTTTATTAAAAGTAAGTAAAACACCAAAACAAAAAAAATCAACAACAATATTAATATTGTTAGCGCCAATCACAATCCTATCATGCTCAGGCATTCCCAGATTCCAGCATATACTGGCTGCCTGGGCATGATAGGAGTGTGATTGCTGTTAGCAATTATATATATATATATATATATATATTTAATATTGTTGTTGATTTTTTTTGTCCAAAATTGAACAGAAAAATTCAATAACAATATATATATATATATATATATAATTGCTAACAGCAATCACACTCCTATCATGCCCAGGCAGCCAGTACATACTGGAACCTGGGCATGATAGGAATGTGATTACAGCCCCCCTATGCCATGCTACCCCGAGCTGCTGAAAACCCCTAATATGTGCATACTGATTATTTTAGACAATGTTGAGAAGAATTCAATTCCATGGTGGCAGTAATATGAAAATGAGCTTTAATGAGAAGGGAGAGTTGGAGAGTTTCTATGAAATAAGGAATTACGTGCAATATCCCAATAAAAGCATCTTACACGCACTTGTCGGGAGCTTCGATGTATCAGCACCAGAAGGAGAACAACTTCTCCTCGATCACAGCCTCATAAGATGGAAAAACCACTCACGGGAGGTCAGTGACATATATGTGACTTATTACCCTGACAAGAATCAGAAACAGGTGTTCCAAATAATATATAACTCACCCTGTGTATATTTCACTAATTAAATGCAATGATAAGGCCTAATCTACATGCCGTGTTATACTGTGTGTGTGTAAGATTGTAGCATGTATAGGGTGTATTGGATAACCGAGAATTTCTTGCACCAATAGGCATCCATTTCTCTTAGGCCGTGTCTGCAGCAAAGAACCTGGTTTCTCATCTCTGTTCAGAAAAGACCAAGACGGTAGAAAAGGAGTCGGATGCCTGAAAAAAAAAGCTTAAAAGTTAATTTAGTAAAAAGTAAAGCATAGCGATCGCTTAAAAACTGCAAAATGGTCCCTGGACGGACAGGGGAGTTTGGTCATCTGTTAGTTGAGGAAATAGCTAAGCTGTCAATAAAAACTCATGTTTTCATTATTGGGAGCTTAAATCTGCCCGATGTCTTTGTGTAAGACTCAATTCTTAGCATGAGTTTATATTCCAATATCTTCTTTTCTTTCCCATTAATTTTGTAACCGGGGCCGCTAACACAAGGGTACAGCTAGAACTTGGCAAAGCCAAGCAGGGGCCCGGCCTTTCTGCTTTCATACCGCAGGAGAAGCATAAGGCAGGATGATGGGAAAAAAGCATGTGCAACAGAGGATCATAAGGTTTGCTTAGGAGAGGATGATGGGTGGAACATGGGCAGAGTAATGGCCAATGACACTTGCACTTTCTTCTCACATTTCCTCCAATCCTGTTTCTTGGTTTTAAGATTCCTCGCTCTCGATGTTCTGAAGACTGTCCTCCTGGCTATAGACAAGTCTGGCACAAAGGAAAGCACACCTGCTGCTTCGACTGTGTCCCGTGCTCCGAAGGAGAGATCTCCAACACAACAGGTGCATAGCAATGTTTTACACACGCCAGAGTTTATTGAGGTGGATCAGCACTATCTGTACCCTTTGCCCATGATGATTTAATGAAAGGTCATATAATTGCTAACAGCAATCACACTCCTTTCATGCCCAGGCATACCCAGATTCCAGCATGTACTGGTTGCCTGGGCATGATAGCAATAACACTCCTATCATGCACAAGCAGCCAATACATGCTGAAACCTGGCTAGCTGCCCCCCTTGTGAATTGATGCTGCCAGCACGGATAAAATGCTGCCCTGCAGGATGGAGTCTGCACGTCGCTGTGCCATGCTCCACCCCACTTACACATCCATGCTATCACACACATATTCATTCATTTACTCATTCACAAACATTAATTCACTCATTCATATACTCATTCACAGATACTCATTCATTCCCTCATACACAAATACTACTCATTCACAGATACTCATTCATTCCCTCAAACACGCATACTTGTTTATACAACCGCCTTACCTGAACTGTTGTTACACTCTGCGCAAACAACTTGCTTTGCAGGAACAAAGCAGAGTCACGTGACTCCGCTGGGTTCCTGCTTTCCCTGGGCAGAACAAGAGACGCTGCTCTGCACAGCCACGCACAGGTAAGCAGCAGGGCTCGTGTGGATGATTATTTTCGGCCGTTTTTCTTTTACTTCGGCATTTTGTTTCAGCCACTGATATTTTGGTGCATCGTTAGCTTGCAGCATTGGTCCACCTTGCTTCCCACATGGTCCACCCCGTGGACCCATACACAAGATAGGTACATCATCTGTGCTCAAAATATCTCCCTGTACTGAGGTCATTAACATCTCTTACATGCAGTCCTTAGTCAAATTTACACAGTTTAGTTAAAATTCCCTAATTAATAAAATACCACCTAGGCCAGGGGCGTCCAACATGCAGCCCGTGGGCCAAATGCGGCCCGCGAGACCTCGAGGTGCGGCCCGCGTAAGATCGGCAGCCAGGGCAACCGATCTTACGCGAGCCGCACCTCAAGCCCTGCTACTTACTTGTGGGAGGGTCTTCTGGACTGCACAGAGGAAGCGGAGTTCACGTGACATCCTACTTCCTCTGTGCTTTACCAGAGAAGGCAGAGGGAGGCCGCGCCCCCTGCTGAAGTCTGTAAGCGGCATCGAGGAGCTGCAGTGCAGGTAAGAGGGTGGGGAGGGTGTTTGAATGAGTGTGTGTGATTGAGGGAATAAATCTGTGAATGAATGATTATATGAATAAATGAGTGTGTGTGTGTGTGATAGCATGGATGTGTAAGTGCTGGAACCTAGGCATGATGGGACTGTGATTGCTGTTAGCAATCACACTCCTATCATGCCAAGTCAGCCAGTACATGCTGAAACATGGCTAGCTGCCCCCCTTGTGTATTGATGCTGCCAGCAGTATGGGGTCTGCACATCACTTACAGCCACCCTGTACCAGTGTGTATTGGCTGACTTGGCATGATAGGAGTGTGATTGCTAACAGCAATCACAGTCCCATCATGCCTAGGTTCCAGCATTTACTGGATGGATGTGTAAGTGCTGGAACCTAGGCATGATGGGACTGTGACTACTGTTAGCAATCACACTCCTATCATGCCAAGTCAGCCAGTACATGCTGAAACCTAGCTAGCTGCCCCCCTTGTGTAGTGATGCTGCCAGCAGTATGAGGTCTGCACATCACTTACAGCCACCCTGTACCAGCATGTACTGGCTGACTTGGCATGATAGGAGTGTGATTGCTAATAGCAATCACAGCGAGCACAGTCCCATCATGCCTAGGTACCAGCATTTACTGGTTGCCTGGGTTGCCAGCATTTACTGGTTGCCAAGTCATATTGCTAATTTTGTCCAATTGTGTGTTACCTACTTTTATTAAAAATGTGAGTTTTTATTATTATTTTTAAAGGTGGGGGTCATTTTCGGTTTTGGCTAAGTGAACCCTGAATGTTTTGGTCCAGAATTTTCATTTTAGTTCATCCCTAGAATAAATCTAGGGAATCCTGAATTTTTTGTCACAGTGAAAAATGAGTGCGGCCCGCGCACGTATACAATTCTGATGAAGTGGCCCACTGCAGAAAAAACTTGGACACCCCTGACCTAGGCAGAGCGCTGTTAGTCTTTAGGAGAAACCGTGTTGAATCTGCTAGGCCCTTATTATATGTGATGCAGGTAGCACTACCCTTGTAGTAATGAAACTAGTAATACCTCCTATAAATTGGCTAATGGGGCAAGTTCTCGGTCATACGGTTGGCTTTTACCTTTGCTAGTTCAGCATCGAGCAAGTTTGACAGGAACCCTACAGTAGACCTCATCTGCTGTGGAACTCACTATAGACGTGTTGGGGAGTAACCCTAACTCAGTGAGCTCTCCAGACAGTCAACAAAACACCATCACAGCTTAATGGGGAATGGGTTCAGCCTCCTAATAGGAAAAGAGAGGATTTTACTAAAGGAAGTTACAGTAACGGGGACGTATTATCCATGACATCACATGGTCCACAACTGGCTTCATTTATAGAAACTGTTTATGTTTTAGTAAAATGTTAAAATATCTTATAGATGGAGAATCTTGCCAGAAATGTCCTGAAAACCAACATCCTAATGAGAAGAAGGATAAATGCGTTCCAAAACCCATTGAATTCTTGTCCTACAAAGAAGATTCAGTTGCATCGGTATTTGGCTCTATATCAGTTTTCATGTCTGTCGTAACCTCCATTATTTTGGGGGTATTTATTTTATACCAGGACACCCCCATTGTCAGAGCTAATAATCAGAACCTCAGCTTCCTCCTCCTGGTCTGCCTCATCCTGAGCTTCCTCTGTGTGTTTCTGTTTCTCGGTCATGCTGCGACAAACTGCTTTTGGGATCCTCTTCTCATTAGCTGTGTCTTCTCTGTTGGCCAAGACCATCATGGTCTGCATCGCTTTCAAAGCCACCAAACCCGGCAGCACTTGGAAGAAATGGATGGGGGTCAAAATACCCAACTGTGTGGTGTTTGTCTGCTCATTTATTCAGGTTGTCATTTGCATCTGCTGGTTGTCTATTTCCCCTCCGTACCAGGAAATGGACACTCACTCCTACCCTGGAAAGATCATTATTCAGTGTAATGAGGGGTCAGTAGTTGCTTTTTACACTGTCCTGGGGTACATGGGCTTCCTGGCCGCTGTGAGTTTCGTTGTCGCTTTCCTGGCCAGGAAATTACCGGACAGTTTTAATGAAGCCAAGTAAATCACCTTCAGCATGCTGGTTTTCTGCAATGTCTGGGTCACTTTTATCCCGGCTTATATGAGCGTCATGGGCAAAAACACTGTGATTGTAGAGATTTTTGCTATATTAGCTTCCAGCGCTGGAATTCTGTGCTGTATATTTTTTCCAAAATGTTATATAATTTTGGTGAAACCGAGCATGAATACAAAGAGACACTTACTAAAAGCGGGTTCTTAGAATGGGCAATGTGCCTGATATTGAGGAAGTAGATTGTTAAGGTCAAAATGGACAATAACTAGCCTGTATATGGATCTAAACGTATTTGACCCACTAGAGATACACTTATCTGCATTAAGACGTTCTTCTGAGAGCGCAAAATAATAAAAAGGACAACACTGCACACAAGCAAACAACCCGACTCCTTCCAAGACCACATTAGATAAGGCAGTTTCACGCATCGTGGGGCTAGTTTCAAGGATATAGGGGCAGTTACATATAAAAGAATGTGAGGGCCTCTTATAGTTCTGAAATAAATAACATCCTTATCTCCTTTTTGGATAAAGCGGAGCCTTAACCAGTGTGTCAGTAGCCTTTATGGTGCACAGCTTCATCAGCAGGTTTCATATGCTTTAACATTCCAGTTTATGCTGAAAAGACCCACTTATTTCGATGTAAAATTTAACCCTATATCCTACATAAGTACTGGCCTGCAGGGCCAGCATGACTGGGCTGACCGTAAATTGCCCAATGTATCTTTTTAGGTGGTAGCCCAATAGGGACCCCCGATTAGGGGATTATGTTAATGTTATCTGTTACCCCTCCCAAGGGGTATTTATTTCCTGCCCACACTCCCTTGTTCTGTTGTGTTCTGGGTATGGCAGGGGGTCCCTCAGGGTCTGGTGTCAGTGCAGGAGTTGGCCATCTGAGGTATGGCAGCCTGGGTGGCATTAGCCGGACGGCTACATGCTGGACTCCCCATAGGATGGCCCCAGGGAGTTAATATCGGTTCTGCTACCGTGGAGGGAGGACGCTTTAACATCGTTTTAGCCGGCGCCAGCATTCCTGTGGGGATCCCGTCCTGGTAAGCTAGGACGTTAATTGTTTAAGCATTTCATTAGGATGTTATTAGCTGGGGCTAATTGCGTGGTATTAGTATATGTTTACATGTTTGTGTATGTCGCAGGTGTTTTAAAAAAATCTGTGACCATTTTAAAATCCAGCAGGTCTCCTTGTCTTTATTGGGTGATAAACAGAATCATATACACAGAATATTATATGAGCTATACTATGTTAGAAAACATATACAAAAGACATCTTGCTATATTAGGTATTTACATCACAAAATGTTATCGTAAATTTATATAGCACATTATGTTTTAATAAATATATACATTTTGCATTATATTATAAATACACAGAATGTGTTATCATGAAGATACCTATAACGTTATGATATAATATACATACATACTGCATTTTGGTAAAATAAATATATGCATTACATTTTTATATCATAAGTGTACATGACTGATTAAAACATCTACATGTCACAATTTTGTAATAATAAATATACGCATCACAATATGCTAAGTGAGATGTCTATACCATACTCTGTTTAAATAAATACATACATTAGATTTTTTATAATATACACAGTGCATTGTGTTATGAAAAAATGTACAAACTTATCATAAATATACACATTATGATATGATATACATACAGATCACATTAGGTTATAATAAATATATATAAATATATATATATATCACATTATGCTATAAGAAATATATGCAGCATATTATCTTACAACAATATACATATAACGTTTTCTTCATTCGTGGACAGTCTTTGGTCTCGTGTCCCACCACTCTGCAGTGCCTGAAGGATTTCTGTTGGCATTACTCTGCCCTGTGGCCCAGTTGGCTGCATCGTCTACAGGTCATGGGCTGACCAGGGTAGAACAGCATGCCTGTAGAGTTTCACAGGGCAAAGCTCTGTGGTAGGTGTTGGAGCCCGTCTGGTGAGGTGGGGTCTGCCCTCAGACGGATCACGAGGGACCAACTTCCTGACCAGAAGCTGTATTGGTTGAGGATCTTGGTCGGTTCGCGTACGATGTGGCAGTATCGTCCCAGGAAAGTTGCCACGTCTTTTCCTGGGGTGTGGGGGTTCCGCATTGAGACCGTCGCGGGTCTCTCCTCCCTGTGGATGGGGCTGTTCCCATAGAAGCGGGAGAGGACCTGGTCCGGTTTCGCTGACCTGAAGGCTTCCCAGAACCTTTTGCAGACAGCGGCTGAAACGAACGTTACGTAGAACACTCCCTTCAAAAACGACTGGACGCTCAGGGTCTCTGCCGGGGTGAAGCCTGCTCCCTCGTGTACTACCTTCTTACTAAAGGTGTCCACGTCCAGGTCAGGGGTGCGGCCCTCCACTTCTTTTAACTTCAGGACCACCGTCTGCCTCATCCAGCTCTCCAGGGATGGTGGGCTCCCTGGGGTCACATCGGGCTGGACTTGGCTTCCGGTGGCCAGGCTGGGTATTGGGGCTTCGGAGGTCTTGGTTGCCATTGGTTCGCTCCTCGTC
Organism: Spea bombifrons; assembly: GCF_027358695.1. Taxonomy (NCBI): domain Eukaryota; kingdom Metazoa; phylum Chordata; class Amphibia; order Anura; family Pelobatidae; genus Spea; species Spea bombifrons. Next base: position 632,998 of record NC_071087.1, on the reverse strand, counting down.
TGGTCTGGCTGGGAAGGGGTGGAGGACTGAAAAAGAGAAGAGGGAGAGATTAAAAGCACAAGGGAGAAGGGAGGGAGGGCAAAAAGCAGGGGAAGGCACTAAAAAAAGGTCAAAAGGAGGGCAGGGGAAGGCACTACAAAAAGCCAAAAAAAGGAGGGCAGGGGAAGGCACTGAAAAAGGCCAAAAAAGAAGGGCAGGGGAAGGCACTTAAAAATGCCACAAAAGAGGGCAAGGGAAGGCACTAAAAAGGCCATAAAGGAGGGCAGGGGAAGGCACTAAAAAAAGGCCAAAAAGAAGGGAAAAAGGCACTAAAAAAGGCCAAAAGTAGGGGAGAAGACATCCTCAAAAAGTGGGGGAGTCCTTCCCAGCAGTTTCCGAGGGTCATCAAGTCCAAAGGCCGAGGAGCGAACAGACACCACTCACGGACAGCTGTTTTTTTGGCAGCACAAAAATTTGCACGCGATAGCACCGCACATCAGCAGCACCGCATCTACTTGCGGGACCTTACGGCGGGGAAGGAGCGTTGAACTTGTGAAGCGTTTACCCGTTGGCGACTTTAAAGCACGAGCTGGGCAACAGGACTTGGCTATTATTTGATGTCGGTAGGTAGAACGTTTCCATTAAACGCTCATGAAATATAGGCCACATTAACAATCCTTGACGCGGAACAGACGAGGCCATCAAAAAAGCCATCAAACACAATTAAGGCATTATCTGTAGAAAGCTCAACTTCACTACAAGAAGTAACCACTCAGCTTGCGCGTTCCCCCTCCTAACCTGCTCTCGCGAAGGAAGGAACAGTCATCAAAAGCAACAAGCAGCCGCTAGCCACAGCGCTTGACACTCGCTTCGCGCTCAGGGGAACGCACGTGAGCTCTTCATCATGGTTACCGAGCCTGACCACTTCCGAGCACATTTCTCCGGTCGGGCACTATAGAAATGATCCCTGAAAGTAAAGTCTTGATGTCCGCCCTGTGAGGGACACCGTCCCACCAAAAGGCATCGCTATATAGCTTGCAGCGACAAACTAAAGCTAAGACATTCGCACAACACCGAAAGAGAAGAAGACTTTGCAATGCATGAATCTTATGAAAACAAACAAAAAAAAACAGTTCGTAACGCTTTTCTTAGAAGTCAATGCGTGAAGTAGGCTAGACTGAGTTTATTCAACCACTGAACATACATTACACCCAAGGCAGGCTGCGAGGCAGCGCAGAGCGGCAACATCAGCAGCTTGACCGAGGACGCTCTGTGATGGCGTTTTTGCATGCTTTGGAAAAGCAAGAAGAAAAAAAACCAGAGAAGCGTCAGTGATGAGACCACACGTTTAACATTTAAGCCCTCCCAGGGGTGGGGCTTATGCAGATATATTGTCTCAGACGCAGGAGCAACACCTGATCAGGCCACAAGAGTCTGGGGCGGTACCTTTTTCCCTAACAATAACGGAGGCGGTTCCTGGCAAAGCACAAAGCGTCATTAACACAAGAGGCGAGGCGGCGCGTGCTTCTGGAAGGGCAAGCCCTGGTGCGAGTTCCCGGCAAGACCGGAAAGAAAAGTGAATGGCGGGTGAGGAAGTTCCTCAGCGGCGGTAATGAGTTTGAAGAGCATCAGAAAAGACAGAGTGAAGAAGCTTCCTCCCAGCCTAGGAGGTGCTGAGCGCAGGCTGTGTTTGAAGCGGCAAAGCCAGCTAACCCAATGGATGAATAGACGGGAAGAGGCAGAGACATTCCTTAAGCCGCTGAGTAGCCCCCTTAGAAGATAGTGGCAAGGGCCACGCCTCGAGAACCACCAGGACATAGCGGTACACGGTACAGCTCACAGGCAGGACAAGATCCAGCTAGCAGCTAAGATACCGCTTTGGGCTCTATCATTGAAACAGGATGATCAGGGGAAAGCGCGAACGCAGTCCCCCACTACCAGAAACTAAGCAGTCGAGCTTCCCACATTTGGGAAAATCGCAGGGTTTAGCAGAGCCAGAGTGCAATGGCTGAGCCTCACCGTGGAAGAACCCCCTTCATGACAAGAGCATCATCTCCACCAGGTAAATATGCGTTGCAATAGAAGATGGTGGGGGGCGCCACTTCCACACCCCTCGCTAAAGTCGTGGTGGGGGTTTCGGCTCTAACACTTAGCTCTGTGAAGAACAGCTGCTTGGACAATGTGCCTGCACACAGGAAATTCCTCATTGTTGCCCTTCAGGGAAAAATCTTCCTGTGTTAAGCTGCGCTTGTAAAATCCAGCATTCCCAGAGTACTTTGCAGCATAAAAATTTGCATGCGGTAGCACCGCCCATCAGCGGCACCGCATCTGCTTGTGGGACCTTGCGGCGGGGAAGGAGCGTTAAACTTGTGAAGCGATTACCCGTTGGCGACCATAAAGCACGAGCCGGGCAACAGGACTTGACTATTATTTGATGTTGGTGCGTAGAACGTTTCCATTAAAGGCTCATGAAATATAGGCAACATTAAGCCCCTCGCGAGGTGTCTATCCTGTGAATATTATGAAAAGAACTAAATGCGTGAAATAGGCTAGATTGAGTTTATTCAACCACTGAACATACATTACATCCAAGGCAGACTGTGACGCAACGCAAGAACGACAACATCAGCAGCTTGACCCAGGACGCTCTGTGATGGAGTCCACCGGAAGCAGAAAGCCATGAAGAAGGAAAAAAAAACAACCAGTGTAAGCTCTCCCAGGGGTGGGGCTTATGCAGGTATATTGTCTCAGACGCAGGAGCAACACCTGATCAGGCCGCAAGAGTGTGGGGTGGCACCCTTTTCCCTAACCATAACGGAGGCGGTTCCTGGCAAAGCACAAAGCGTCATTAATACAAGAGGCGAGGCACCACGTACTTCTGGAAGGGCAAGCCTCCATGTGAGCTCCCGGCAAGACTGGAAAAAAACCTGAACGGCGGGAGAGGAAGTTCCTCGGCGGCGGTCGTGAGCGTTTGAAGAGCATCAGAAGGGACAGAGCGAAGGAGCTTCCTCCCAGCCTAGGAGGCACCGAGTGCAGGCTGTGTTTGAAGCAGCAAAGCCAGCTAACCCAACGGATGAATAGACGGGAAGAGGCAGAGGCACCCCGTAAGCTGCTAAGTAGCCCCCTTAGGAGATAGCGGCAAAGGCCACGCCTCGAGAACCACCAGGACATAGTGGTACACGGCACAGCTCACCAGCAGGACAAGACCCAGTCAGCAGCCAAGACACCGCCGCGGGATCTATCGTTAAACTGGGACGGTCGGGGAAAGCACGCACACAGCCCCCCACTACCAGAAAACATGCAGTCAAGGTTCCCGCGTTTGGGGAGATCGCAGGGGTCAGCACAGCCAGAGTGCAACAGCTGAGCCTCACCCTAGGAGAACCCCCCTTCATGATCAGGGTATCTCCCCTGCCAAATAAGTATGAGTTACAATAGAAGATGGTGGGGGCGCCACTTCCACACCCCTCGCTAAAGTCGTGGTGGGAGATTCTGCGCTATGAAAAACAGCTGCTTGGACAATGTGCCTGCACACAGGAAATTCCTCATTGTTGCCGAAGAAGCCAACAAACACAATTAAGGCTTTATCTGTAGAAAGCTCAACTTCACTACGAGAAGTAACCACTCAGCTTGCACATTCCCCCTCCTAACCTGCTCTCGCGAAGGAAGGAACAGTCATCAAAAGCAACAAGCAGCCGTTAGCCACAGCGCTTGACACTCGCTTCGCGCTCAGGGGAACGCACGTGAGCTCTTCATCATGGTTACCGAGCCTGACCACTTCCGAGCACGTTTCTCCGGTCGGGCACTATAGAAACAATCCCTGAAAGTATAATCTTGACGTCCGCCCTGCGAGTGACACCGTCCCACCAAAAGGCATCGCTATATAGCTTGCAGCGACAAACTAAAGCTAAGACATTCGCACAACACCGAAAGAGAAGAAGACTTTGCAATGCATGAATCTTATGAAAACAGACAAAAAAAAAAACAATTCGTAACGCTTTTCTTAGAACTCAATGCGTGAAATAGGCTAGACTGAGTTTATTCAACCACTGAACATACATTACACCCAAGGCAGGCTGCGACGCAGTGCAGAACCGCAACATCAGCAGCTTGACCAAGGACGCTCTGTGACGGCGTTTGTGACGGGACCGACCTGTACCCTGACTGGGCACTCCCGCCAACCGTTGCTTCCTCCTTCCAGGACACCAAGAAGTAACCCCTTCAGCGCCAGACAAAACCAGCGTTGTAGATAGAAGGGGGGCGTGGCTGCACCAGAGCAGCGTTGGCACTGTGGCTATCCGAAGCTTACACAGCATGGCTATTGTCCTGAAAAGGACAATAAAGGATCATAGCAGCCCACCCAAGCATCAGACAACACTCATGTTGAGGTGAAAACAGGACTCATTTATTTAAACCAAATACAGAGCTATTTATACCCAAGTAAGAAAAGGGGCAAGACAAATATCACATGATCTAATTATCATGTCAGGAAGGAAGTAATTAGATCAAATCCTGCAACACAATATCCGGGGGAAGGACAGGATGACACGAGACATAAATAATTACATTAACTGGGGATGTAGACGTGGAATGACGATAGACATATAATTGGCTTGAGACAGACAATGACCAGGACACAGAGATAACAGGAGCTCACAGGGTTAACAGCTACCTGTTATGTAATTGATAATTAGGTATGCAGCAGTGACACCTAGTCATACCTACAGGGGGTCTTAAGACAAGGGCTAACACACAATAACAGGGGAAACACTTCACACCGATACAATTAACAATGCACAGACAATCAGCCTTCTTCCTACCACAGGATGTCCAGCAGACGTTACAGTTCTGAGACTCTGAGTTCTAAAACATGGGGTACATCAGCAGAAACTGAACCCCTGTATCCACACACAGAAGTCTCTACAAGGCCTAGGCCCAGTGGCGTCTCCAGCTTTCATATTTAGGGGGGGCACATGGGGGGCCAGGGATCAAAGTAGGGGGGCCAATTATAAAACGGTACATATACACTATATATATATATATATATATATACACACACACACACACACACACACACACACACGTTAGACAGCATTTTTACCTGCATAATATGCACTTATCTCTTTGAAGTAAAGACCGTGATTGAAATATGATTTCAAAATAACAGCTAAACTGGCAGTTATTTTTCATTCTTTAATATTAGCCCCTGCTGACAATATATATAAATATTAGACCCTGCTGCCGATATATAGAAATATTACACCCTGCTTCCGATATATATTAATATTAACCCCTGCTGCGGATATATATTGATATTAGCCCCTGCTGCGGATATATACCTATATTATACCGTGCTGCCGATATACATAAAAATTATACCCTGCTGCCGATATATATTAATATTAGCCCCTACTGCCGATATATATTATTAGTCCCTGCAGCCAATATATATAAATATTAGACCCTGCTGACATTATATATAAATATTACACCCTGCTTCCGATATATATTAATATTTGACCCTGCTGCCTATATATATTAATATTAGCCCCTACTGCCAATATATATTATTAGTCCCTGCAGCCAATATATATAATTAGCCCCTGCCGCCAGTATATATTAATATTAGCCCCTACTGCCAATATATATTATTAGTCCCTGCAGCCAATATATATATAATTAGCCCCTGCAGCCAATATATAAAAATATTAGCCCCTGCTGCCGATATATACCGTATTTGCTCGATTATAAGACGAGGTTTTTTTCAGAAAAATACCCCTTGTCTTCTAATCGGGGTCGTCTTCTAATCCAGGGCTTGACAAATTTGTTGTGAATCTAGGCGCCAGGTAAAAAAGTTAGGAGCCAGGATTTTTTTAAACTAACAGTTGGTCAGGAGGGATCTGATCATCATCAGCCCACTTACTAAACTCACAGAGCTTGACCTGGAAGCACCCTGGACTTTCAGGTCAGTGCTGTTTGTTTTTTTTTTTTTAAATACATTTTTTTCATTTTTTTAACTCTTTCGATGCTGATGCTCCATTGGAGCACAGCATTGACAGATATTTAGTCCCCACAAGCTTGTGGGGACAAATGTTAACCCCTGCAATGCCACGAATGTGTCATACACAATTGTGGCATTGAAGGGATTAACGCTGCACTGTCGCTCTCAGGGAGCGATCAGGCAGCAGGGGGGTGTTCTGTCAGGTCTCCACACTCATGTGGAGACCGAAGAACCCTCTCCCCTGTCCCTGAAGCTGCCTGTGGCAGCTGGGACTCAATTGCTGGTCTATGGACCAGCCATTGCAGAGGGAGTCTCTTTGATGACTGCTGTAGGCTTCCATACCTACAGGAGTCATCAAAGGGCTTGTGGGGGCTCGTTTTTGCTGTTGCTGGTCAGACCACCAGCAGCAAAGCCCCCAAAACAGGAATTAACCCCTAAATGCCGCGATCGCGGCATTGAAGGGGTTAACGCTGCGCTGTCGCCCCCACGCTGGGGGGTGTTGGGTGAGGTCCCCAGACTTGTGTGGGGACCCAATCAACACACAAACCCCTTCCCTGAGGCTGCCTGCGGCAGCTGAAAACACAAGTGCTGCTTTTCCAGCAACCGTGTTTTCAGCCTACAGGATCACTCCGTGGGAGTGATCTCAGGCTCGGGGGCGGGCTCGGAGTGGCTGTGCTGTCTGCCCAGACTTCTGGGCAGACAGCAGCAGCGCCCCCATGTGGTGACATCCAGAAAAAATTGTGGATGTAAGAGGCTGACAAAACCTAGGCGACAAAATTCTCTGTCGCCATGGCGACCTGGCGCCTGGGATTTGTCGAGCCCTGTTCTAATCAGACCTCAAATAGAGGTCTGATTAGGAGACTAAGATCCAGATCCCCCGCACCGCTGCAGGGGACCTGGATCCTCCTGTCTCACCACCACCCCCCATCATACACACACTTACCGGTGCTTCCTGCTGTGTTGCCGGGGCAGCGGGTTGACGTGATCCGGAAGGAGGTGTGGCTAGCAGCGGGGGTTGTCTGCGTCCGTCGCGTAGACCTTCCCCAACTGTCAGAGATCAGAGCTCCCCCCACCGGTGCGGGGAACTCTGATCTCTGACAGCCGGGGAAGGCGACGTCAACCCGCTGCCCCGGCTGGAAGCACCGGTAAGAGAGGGCTGAGAGGGGGGAGAGAGAGAGAGAGTGTGTGTGTGTGTGTGTGTGTTAGTTAAATGGGGGTATAGGGTGTGTGTGTGTTAAATGGGGGCATAGGGCATTTCTGGAGTGGCGTTAAGGGGGCATTTAATAGAGCACTCTGCCTCCTGAAATGCCTTATACCTCCCTATAATGGCACTCTGCCCCATAATATGCCTTTTAATCCCCTAAATGCCAGAGTGGCATATAGGGGTATAAGGCATTTCTGGAGGCAGTGCTCTATACAATGCCTTTTAACTCCCTTAATGCCACTCTGCCTCCTGAAATGCCTTATACCTCCCTATATGCCACTCTGCCCCATAATATGCATTTTAACCCCCTAAATGCCAGAATGGGATATAGGGGTATAAAGCATTTCTGGAGGCAGAGTGGCACATAGGGGGTCAAAAGGCATACCATGGGGCACAGTGGCATATAGAGGGTTAAAAGGCATATCATGGGCCACAGTGCCATATTGGTGTGGCAAGCCTGGGGGCAGATGTGCATAACTGGGGGACAGGTTGGAAAATACAAGAAATAAAAACAAAAAAAATATTTTTCTCAATCATAGCTTTTATTAAAAAAAATAGTTTACATGAATTAACATTTACTGGTAAAACTTTTTTCCTTTGGGGTCGTCTTATATTCAGGCTTTTTCTTTTTTTCCTAAGTTAATATTCAGATTTTGGGGGGTCGTCTTATAATCAGGGTCGTCTTATAATCGAGCAAATACGGTATATATATATATATATATATATATATATATACTATACCCTGCTGCCAATATGAATATAAATACTAGACCCTGCTGCCAATAAATATTAATATTAGCTCCTGCTGCCAATATATATTAGCCCCTGCTGCCGATATATATTAATATTAGACCCTGCTGCCGATATATATTAATATTAAACACTGCTGTCAATATATAAATAAATATTAGACCCTGCTGCCAATATATAAGTAAATATTAGCCCCTGCTGCCAAAACATATATAAATATTAGAACCTGCTGCCAATATATTTTATAGTGAAAAAATTGGACCCTACCCAAGCATTTCCTTGAGCCCCGCTCAACGCTCCCTTGCATGCAATCCCTGCCTCCACTACCACACCAAAAATATATATTTGCCACACTGACTGCAGATCAGGGGAAGACAGTGAGAGTCAGTGCAGTGTTCCCTCCTTCTGACTGCACCGGGACATTGAGAGGTCCTCTCCCCTGTAATCATCCCCAGAGTCCCTTTGTCCCCTCATTCACTAAACCATACCGCTCTTTTACTTACACCCTGTAGTTCAGGTATAGATCAAATAAACAACACATGGAAAGAGCACATGCAACTGAATAAGATAAAAAAAAAAACTATTTGCAGGTATACATAAATAATGTATGGAAACTTAGCCGATACAGATCAACAGAATTTGACAAACTATTTGACATCCAAACAACTATAAATCATTCTTTTTTATCACATTATTAAAATCCCAGAAATCAAAATAGTCACAAAACTTTTAGCCATTAATGCATCACAACCATCTTAGCGCTGCGTCACCAAATGAACGCCTCATCACAGATAACACAATGCATACAGCTGCATATAACTAAGCTGAGTAGCACTTGGTCTGTGAAGGCCGTGAAACCAAAGGGGAATAGCATCCTGTATAATGAAATCAAGAACTGAGTTTCTCAAACTCTGAACCAACATCTAACGTTTAATAATATATTCAGATTGAAATAAGAGTAAATAACACAAAACCTTTACTTTTCCTCTGATTTCTAGGCCTAGAAAGTTTTGTCCTCTGAAGTGACCACAAAATCTGGATAAATAAAAATTACAAAGTTCTATTTAACCCTCTACAGCAAGTAAAGTGCCAGGAAACAGATGACCAAACTCATATCAGGACAGGCTCTCCCACACTGACACCCAAACACATACCCCAGGACAGGCTCTGCTGCCACACTGACACCCAAATACATACCCCAGGGCAGGCTCTGCTGCCACATGGACCCCCACATCAGGATGGGAGAACCATATAAAATGCCTTCCACATTGCTTTGCTGTTTGTGTGTATTGACCCTTGTGTATTTGTGCCACCCCCCCCCCCTTTGTGCATTTTTGCAATACACCCTTGTGTGTTGATTTATTTGATGCCCCCAGCCAGCCCCCTCCCTTGTGTATTGATTTATTTCATGCCCCCAGCCAGCCCCCCTCCCTAGTGCATTGATGCACCAACCCCTTGTACTGGTTAATATAATGGCCCCCATACCCATGTGTATTAACCACCCTGATGTGTAATTATGTCCCCAGCCACCATCTTTTTGTATTATTTAATTTTCCCAATGCAGCCCCCCCTTGTTAATGTCCCTCCTTCTGTCACCTCCACTATTTATTTAAAATAAAATACTTTTTTTGCTGGCCTTCATTCTTCCACTGTAACACAGCAGACTGCTCTTCTCCCTCATGCTCTAGTGTAGTGATGTCCGGATCATGAACGAATCGTTCATTTGATCCGGTTCTTTTTAGTGATCCGGATGAATCGGTTCACTAGACTGAACGATTCATTTGTAGCGGTTCAGTCTGTGAATCATGCAGCTGTAACCTGATCCTAGAGCTGTGAGTCATCTGCAGAGCACTCAGACACAGACTCTGGGGTCAGGTTACAGCTCATTAATTCACACAGGAACGATGACTCATAGAGTCAGAGAGTCGTTCAAAGATTCGAATGATCCGAAGAGTCGAATGATCCGAAGAGTCGAATGATCCGAAGAGTCGAATGAACCGATGAGTCGAATGAACCGAAGAGTCGAATGATCCGAAGAGTCGAATGATTCAAATGATTCGAATCTTACAGGGATCCGGATCTTACAGGGATCCGAATCTTACAGAGATTCGAATCATTCAGAGAATATTACTGATACCATACTTTTATAAATAAATACATTAATAATGTTCACACTGCCCCCAGGATTTAGATTCCCCTGAGTTTGCCCCCCTTTACCTATAACTGCACCTACAGTTAACTTTATTAAATTAATTAAATTAACCCTCAGTCATCAGCATAAAATTAACCCTTATACCCCATCAACCATAACTGCCCCTGAAATTAACCGTAAAGATCCCATTAACCATAACAGCCCCTGGAATTAACCCTAAAGACCCCATTAACCATAAAGGCCCCTGAAATTAACTCTAAATACTCCATTAATCATAACTGCCCCTAAATTAATTGCATGTACTCCAGATAAATTACCTAATAAATTGGTATGGTTGATGGGGTCTTTAGTGTTAATTTAGGGGCAGTTATGCTTAGTGGGGTGTTTAGGGTTAATTTAAGGGCAGTTATGCTTAATGGGGTCTTTAGTGTTAATTTAGGGGCAGTTATGCTTAATGAGGTGTTTAGGGTAATTTGAGGGCAGTTATGCTTAATGGGGTGTTTAGGGTTAATTTGGGGCAGTTATGCTTAACGGGGTGTTTAGGGTTAATTTAGGGGCAGTTATGCTTAATGGGGTCTTTAGTGTTAATTTAGGGGCAGTTATGCTTAATGGGGTCTTTAGTGTTAATTTGGGGGCAGTTATGCTTAATGGGGTGTTTAGGGTTAATTTGGGGGCAGTTATGCTTAATGGGGTGTTAAGGGTTAATTTTAGGGGCAGTCATGGTTGATGGGGTGTTAAGGGTTAATTTTAGGGGCAGTCATGGTTGATGGGTTTTAAGGGTTAATTTAATGGTGAGGGTTAATTTAATTAATTTAATAAAGTTAGCTTAAGGTGCAGTTGCAGGTAAAGGGGAATGTAAATCCTGGGGGCAGTGATTATTAATGTATTATTTATAACAGTATGGTGATATTCTCTGACTGATTCGAATCCCAATGAAGGCAGAGAGTCGTTCAAAGATCCAGATCTTACAATGATCCGGATCTTACAGTGATCCAGATCTTACAGTGATCCGGATCTTACAGTGATCCGGATCACTGTAAGATCCGAATCTTTGAACGACTCTCTGCCTTCATTGACATCACTGGAGGCAGGGGGGAGGATTCATAATGAAAGGGGTGGGGCCAATCGTTAGTGTGCCTGCACGGAGTTACTGGAAAACAGTAACTCCTGTGAGTCACACTGAGTGATCCGAAGATCCGGATCATGAATCGGATCATTTCAGTGAACAAATCGAAATGATCCGATTCACTTTAATGATCCGAACTTCCCATCAATATCATGCTCTTCTCCCTGTCACACAGTGACAAGCAACTGTTCCGTAAGAGCCCGCCCCCTTCAAAGGGGCGGGACGAAGAGCCTCAGTCAGTGATTGGCATGCGGGCAATCCATTAGGTGGCCAGCGGAGGCGGTTTTACAGCCGCTTTGAAACTGTCAGCCGCATCGGCTGCAATTGGAGCTTAGTGTTCCGGTACACTGGGAAATGTCCAGGTTTCCCGGCGGTGGGCCGGGTCAATGGTATAGCGTTTCAATTGGGGGGGCACACTGGGTAGCACAGCATAATGTAGGGGGGGGCATGGCCCCCTCTGGCCCCCCCCTGGCGACGCCACTGCAACTGGGATGTTGAAATCCCCAAGGACAACAGAAAGAAGTAATTATTATATGATTAAGTAAAATAAAATGGCTCTGACTCCATTTTTTGTTCATGTAAAATACATATATATGGAATACTTGTTTTCGATCATAAAATATCTGACAGTTTGGCATATCCGGAGGGAGGTAAGCCTTTCTATCTGGAAACAGGATTTACTAATTTAAGCATAAGTGCGGGTTTTGTATCAAAAGCAGGGTAATCTGAACAAGGTCATTGCATATGCAAGCAAAACCTGCTGAAATTAAATTCAACAGCTGTGAGAAAGCTTTTATTATCTACAGTGTGGGCATCCGGCTACTGCACCGCTTCCTACTGTGTTCCACTATGTTACCTCTTCCCGAGTTTTGTGTAAAGGCTGTCCTGTACAGCAGGCGATTACTTTCCAGGAATCCATGTATAAAGTGGATATAGAGGAAAGGTGATCATTGTTGACCTTTTTTGCATGTGCCTACCCAGAACCCCTTGTGGTTGTGGCAGCACCATGAGATTTCTGAGGGAAAAACAAGCCTTCTGGCTTGTCTGGTGTCTGTAGATGAGTGTTCAATAATAATGCTCCTACTACCCTCTTAATTTTAAGTGGAAGGGTTTTCCATCATCTTTACCCACCATAACTTATGTAATTGATATTTTTTGTACTACCCCAAGCCTCAAGTATTAAGCCAGCATCACAACCTCATGCTGGTGAGTTTTGTTAAGAATGAAATAGCTGGCAATGAGTGGTGTTCTGACAGTGCCCATTCGTGCAGGTTTTGCTCAAAGCCCTGGAGCTGGATCTCAAGGACTCTATTGAGAGAAAGTACCTGTCCTACCACTCTGTACCTTACGGGCTTTTTCCAGGAACACACACCGAGAGTGCCATGATGATGCTCGGTGTCTCTTGTGCTGTGTAAAGAACGCTCTATAGTTTGCCAGGAACCCCCTGAACGCTCCGTTACCCCATTTCACCGGGCATGTTTCCATTAATGTGCCAACTAGACTTGTGCGTTCGTCTTTGGGCGAACATGAAAACGAACACGAAGAGTGCGTTTTCGTGTTCGTTCTGAAGACATGAAGAAGAGAAGACAGCGGCAGTAAAACGTAGGCGAAGACGAAGACTCACAAACGAAGAATCTTCGTGATCGTCTTCATCTACTAATCTCCCCGGTCCCTTCCCCATCTAGCCTACCTTATCTTCAAGGCATCGCCGGAGTTGACGGAAGCCGAAATCCGCAGGTTCGCCGTCAGGGGTTACAGGGCAGTGCGAGTGAGCCTATTGGTCACCTGCAGGGTCTTCCTCTGGCATCAACCAAACTCCTGATTGCCGCTCCTGTTAACCCCTGCGATGCTGCGTTGGATAACGGGAGCAGAAATCCGTACGTTAAAGGGCCGTGCAAGCGACCAAGAGGCTCACTCGCACGGCCCCTTACCACTGGTTGCTATGGGGGGGGGAGAAAAAAAAATAATAAAACCTGGAACCCTGCTGCAACAGTTAAAAATACGTTATTATGCTACTCAATGTAAAGCCAACAGAGGGCAGCATTCTCTCCAAAGATATATTAGCCATATGTGGCAGTGTGCTCATTTGCATTAATTAATTATTTAAATAAAATATATTCCCATGATCCGCTGGTCTCCCCGCAGCACTCGTGGACATTAATTCTGTTGAACTTGCAAACTTTTTTTTCTATTTTTTGGGGGGTTTTTTTGTATTCAACTGTTAGACGAAAGGATCATGGGAATATATTTTATTTGAATAAATGCAAATGAGCACACTGCCACATATGGCTAATATATCTTCGGGCAGAATGCTGCCCTCTGTTGGTTATACATTGAGTAGGATTGTTCCATATGCTTGAAATCCAAAGTTATTCTGCTACTCAATGTATAACCAACAGAGGGCAGCATTCTGTCTGAACATATATTAGCCATATATGCTAGTGTGCTCATTTGCATTTATTCAAATAAAATATATTCCCATGATCCTTTCGTGTAATGGTTTAATACAAATGAAATTTGTCCATTTCTGTTCCGCAGTAAAGACTTTATTACAGTTACAGACGATGTCATTTCTATAAACGATGAGGTTTGTTCTCCGTGGATTTGCTTAGAAATCACGTTGTTTTTCCTCGTAAGTTTCTCAGACTTTCAAAGAACTTTTCTAAGGCTTCAAAAACAGATCTGTGAATAACCGCGTCTCTCGGCAGATCAGTAATTACAGGGGAGGCGCCGGGAGTGCGTTTTAATTACGGTTATAGGAGAATCAGATGATGAAAGAATCGTTATTTTCTTATAGCGGAGAAGAGAAAAAAGCTTCAGCCGTTCCCTCTGGGAATGGAGACCGAACTTTGCTGTTAACCATCTGTTCCTCGCGGCTAAAGCTCAGCTCTTTACCTGTAATGAATAAAGCTGCTCATATTACACTATGGCATATGATACCCTCTAATAATAATAATTATTAATTAGACAGGTTGCATTTGTCATTTATTCTGCAAAAACATTTTCCACTGCCTTGGAACTTAAAGGGTGAAAACCTAAAGGAAAAAAAAATCACTTACCTTTTGTGGGTTAAACTACCGATTTCTCTACTTTTCAGTCCAAGGAAATTGGCTATTAAAAAAAAAGTAAGAAAGAAAAAAGATTTTTACTGTCTAGACCCAAAACTTTGGTGAACCTCATTTCCCTACCAGGCGTGTGTCGAGGCAGTGGGGAATGTGTTGGGATTCGATATCCCTCCGTCCCACCGGGACTCAGTGGGGTGAAGTTGGTATCTTCACAAATAAGCAAGGGGCTTCACTTCTGGACCCCCATTTACACTTGTCTGGGATCTCTTGGGGTTCACCACCATTAATAGCCTGGCCTGCAGGGCATCCCCACCAACAAGCATCCCACGTTTTAGCTAATTTGTGCTACTCGAGAAGCATATCCCCATCAACACATCAGTGTGAGCCAACCCGCCATGGCAGCCCAGAACCAATATCAACAAGGTAAACTTTCTGTGCATTAGAGAACCAACAAACCCAGACATACATTTCTGCCTCTTCAGGCCTTATCATAACCGTGCAGGTCTAACCTCAGGAGATTGTGACACGATCCATGGCCATGAGAATCACGGCGCGTCCCTAGAAGCAGGGTCATGGTGCTTCGGTTTGTAGCTCAACAATGCTGTCAAGAAGCAATGTATGACCTCTTACATGTACTGACTCCATTACTTGCTTAAGGGGTATTATGGGTTCTGTTACCTATAGCCCATCCTCCTTGGGTATGGTGCACATGCACAGAAGGGCATTTGTGGTTCAAGCATGATACCTGATCAGGGCCGGCCCAAGGCAAAATGCCGCCTGGGGCGAATTTTAAAATGCTACCGCCCCCTTATCTACCCTTCCTCTCCCTCCGTCCCTGCCGCCCCCCCATTATCTACCCTCCCCCCCCCTTGTACTTACCTTCCGGCACTCAGCATTACAAGCCGGCACCGAGACCGAACAGGGAGACTCGCCGCAGAGGAGAGAGAGAGGGGCGCCGAGCAGGTACTGACAGCTTGGTAAGTGAAAACCACTTGGCGCCCCTTTCTCTCTCTTTCGCTTTAAAAAAAATAAATAAAAAAAAGGGGCCGCCTGGAGCGGTTGCCCCACTCGGCTCCATTGTCGGGCCGGCCCTGTACCTGATGATAAACAGAAATCGGGAAAGAAATAACCATTGGTTGATGGCAGACGAGCCCCCTGCTGGCGACCAATAGAGTTGCTCATAAGGACATTTAAACTCCTGGCGCCAGAGCTGCTGCAGTACGTGTTAACCCCGTATTAACCCCTTATAAAAAACGAACACGAAGAATGTCCACGAATATTCGCCAAAGAGAAGTGGTTATTGATAGATCCATGCGCGAAGAAATACAAAGAAAGGGCAAAAAACTCGAAAAGAAATGATTCTAGAAGTAAATCTACAGAGAACTCATCTCCTGCTGGGAAACGAGCCTGTAACTTCTACGGGGATTTTAGTTTGAAAAGAAACAGAAACGTTAAAATTCATTTCATATAATAGAATATTATAATATAAAGTTATAATACTACTGGTTAAATAATAATAATAATTGATAATAATGTATTATCCAGTCTGAGCAACGAATAATACAAATAGTTATATTCTTAACAGCTAAATTATTAGTAATATTACACTATTAATATTAAATGATTAACAATAATGGATTAGTAACATTTTGTAATAATTATTATTATTATTATCACACCAATGTTAAAGTCAGCCCAGATACGCGCAGCTATCCCATCTCTTAATTCCATAATTTCTTGGGTTTTTTTGCTGGCCTTTTGCCGCATGCAGACACCGATATTAGTTACATTTTAATAAATAAAGAACTTTAAATATATAAATACATATTTGGGATTTCTCTTGTTTATGGAGGAAGAACAACACTTATTGATGACACCATAAAAAACAGCTGAGAGTCTGAGTGCAGCTGGTTTGCACGGAGGGTTAAACTGCGGGTCAGAGCAGCCCCCGGGCCCAATCTGCTCAGCTAAGGTTGTATGACATTGGGAAAAGTCAGAGTGCCGGCCCCAGCATGTCACTCCGGCCAGAGCAAGGCGGGGTTTCAAAGAACCGCCCACAGTGAAATTTAAGGCAGAGAGCTCACAACACTAGAGAAATCTCGAGTGTGGCTGTGAAACCATGACACTCTGGCACACTTACAGTATGTAAACACACTTACACAAATTACACACGCTTACTCATACTCACTAACACACACATACAAGTTTATTCTAACACATAGGCCATCTCACCCAACTTCCATGCTCACACGCACACAATCACACATCCATGCTCACACACTCACACGTTGTACCCCTCTCTCGTACCTCTAAGACGTCATTTTTCGAGCGGAAGATCATAACTAAGATCTTCCGATCCCCTTGTTAATTTTGTGGCCCTCTCTTGTACTCTTTCTAGTTCCATAGGGTCCATTTAAGGACCGGTGTCCAGAAATGCACTGCATATTCAAGATGAGGTCTCACCAATGACTTATAAAGAGGCAGATAATATCCTCCTCCCGTGAATCAATACCTCGTGTTATGCATTCATGATGGCGGCTGCTGGCTGGCATTGTCCACTGTCTGCATTTATTCTTAAATCCATCTCCTTAGTAGCTTTTCCCAGGTATATAACGTTTAAAGTATATGTTGCATTGTTGTTATTTTTCCCATAATGTTTAACTTTACATTTGTCTGTTTTGAACTTCATTTGCCACGTGCCTGCCCAGTCCCACCTGTGCCTACCCAGTGCCCCCCTCTGTCTAACACTATGTCCCCCACTGTGTCCCCCACTCTGCTCCCATACAACACTCTTGAAACTCCTACCTTTTCTGAACCCCTGTTTCTGTACCAGCGAGTTAATACAGCCCTTATTATACTTGTGTCGCCAGTACTCTAATTCCACGGACACTCCATGAAATAGCTGGCACTTAGAAACATAGGGGATGCACTGAGGCAGAGCTGCCTGGACCCATCTGTTATACAAAATATTTGTTGGTTGGCCGTTTCTCCTCTATTTCAGGACATGCGCTCTTATCTGAGAAAGACCATCGTTCAGTGTAACGAGGACTCACTTATTATCTTCTACTGCGTCCTGGGATACATGGGGCTTCTGTCAGCTGTTTTCTTATAGTTTTATTATAGTTATTATAGTTTTTTTAGCCACCCCAGGGCAGTACTTGACCCGATCACGATACTCTTCCATGGGTACCTCTTAACTTGATGCTGTAACAGGTACTTCTGGGAGGTCAGGAGACTCAGAGATCAGCAGCACCTCCAACTGGCTGTCTGATGGGGATGTGAGACAGAGTGCTCAGCTAGGACATAACAATGATATGTCTCGCTACATGATATATCTCGCTACATGATATATCTCGCTACATGATATATCTCGCTACATGATATATCTCGCTACAAGATATATCTCGCTACATGATATATCTTGCTACATGATATGTCTCGCTACATGATATATCTCGCTACATAACATGCCTCGCTACATCATAGTCTCAACTGAATGGCGACAACAAACGGTTATAAATATAGAATAAACTGGAAAGGGTTGTATCGCCTTCTGAAAATATATTACAATTAATGTGATGAATAATAAGTAGCAATAAGAACACAACATAAACTCAAACCCCCAATATACCCACCCAAGCCAGAGGTATTTCCCTCCCCAAAGAATCCACAACATAGACAAAAGTCCTCTAGGAAATCGCTGGTGATGGGACTAGTGCTACCCTTTAATGTGTTAAACGGGGAAACATTTGCTGCTCTTATCTGTCTGTGACCTTTCGAGGAGCTGCTGGCCAGGATCTCACGGCTGTCACGCTATAGACTTTACAGAATGGTCGTGTCGCTAGTCCCTCTCAGGTTGGAACTATGAATGAAGGACTTCACGCAGTCATCGTTTCACCGTATGATGAATATGACCGTAACTGATTTGTGTTGGATTGGCCATTCTCAAAAGCACAAGCGGAACACAATATCAATTATGCTGAATTAGCCGAGCACCGATTGCCAAAAATATCTCCAGTCTATCCATGTATGGTCTCCATAAAGATACGTGAGATACGGGTGAAAGTGGAACGGAACCCCATTACAGAAGATCTGAACATTTATATACAAAAGAGAAGCCGGGAGGATGGAGGAAAAACATATTCCGATCACTCCAGCTTCTTTTGTTAATCGTAGCTGTATATAACTATTGATCGTAGCCGTATATAACTGTTAATCGTAGCCGTATATAACTATTGATCGTAGCCGTATATAACTATTGATCGTAGCCGTATATAACTGTTAATCGTAGCCGTATATAACTATTGATCGTAGCCGTATATAACTATTGATCGTAGCCGTATATAACTGTTGATCGTAGCCGTATATAACTGTTGATCGTAGCCGTATATAACTGTTAATCGTAGTCGTATATAACTGTTAATCGTAGCCGTATATAACTATTGATCGTAGCCGTATATAACTGTTAATCGTAGCCGTATATAACTATTGATCGTAGCCGTATATAACTATTGATCGTAGCCGTATATAACTATTGATCGTAGCCGTATATAACTATTGATCGTAGCCGTATATAACTGTTAATCGTAGCCGTATATAACTGTTAATCGTAGCCGTATATAACTGTTGATCGTAGCCGTATATAACTGTTAATCGTAGCCGTATATAACTGTTAATCGTAGCCGTATATAACTGTTAATCGTAGCCGTATATAACTGTTAATCGTAGCCGTATATAACTATTGATCGTAGCCGTATATAACTGTTAATCGTAGCCGTATATAACTGTTAATCGTAGCCGTATATAACTGTTAATCGTAGCCGTATATAACTATTGATCGTAGCCGTATATAACTGTTGATCGTAGCCGTATATAACTGTTGATCGTAGCCGTATATAACTATTGATCGTAGCCGTATATAACTATTGATCGTAGCCGTATATAACTGTTAATCGTAGCCGTATATAACTATTGATCGTAGCCGTATATAACTATTGATCGTAGCCGTATATAACTATTGATCGTAGCCGTATATAACTGTTAATCGTAGCCGTATATAACTGTTAATCGTAGCCGTATATAACTGTTGATCGTAGCCGTATATAACTGTTGATCGTAG
Source organism: Spea bombifrons (assembly GCF_027358695.1). Lineage (NCBI taxonomy): Eukaryota > Metazoa > Chordata > Amphibia > Anura > Pelobatidae > Spea > Spea bombifrons. Next base: position 613,605 of record NC_071087.1, on the reverse strand, counting down.
CCGTATATAACTGTTAATCGTAGCCGTATATAACTATTGATCGTAGCCGTATATAACTGTTGATCGTAGCCGTATATAACTATTGATCGTAGCCGTATATAACTGTTGATCGTAGCCGTATATAACTGTTGATCGTAGCCGTATATAACTGTGAATCGTAGCCGTATATAACTATTGATCGTAGCCGTATATAACTGTTGATCGTAGCCGTATATAACTGTTAATCGTAGCCGTATATAACTGTGAATCGTAGCCGTATATAACTGTTAATCGTAGCCGTATATAACTGTTAATCGTAGCCGTATATAACTGTTGATCGTAGCCGTATATAACTATTGATCGTAGCCGTATATAACTGTTAATCGTAGCCGTATATAACTGTTAATCGTAGCCGTATATAACTGTTAATCGTAGCCGTATATAACTGTTAATCGTAGCCGTATATAACTGTTGATCGTAGCCGTATATAACTGTTGATCGTAGCCGTATATAACTATTGATCGTAGCCGTATATAACTGTTGATCGTAGCCGTATATAACTATTGATCGTAGCTGTATATAACTATTGATCGTAGCTGTATATAACTATTGATCGTAGCCGTATATAACTGTTGATCGTAGCCGTATATAACTATTGATCGTAGCTGTATATAACTGTTGATCGTAGCCGTATATAACTATTGATCGTAGCCGTATATAACTGTTGATCGTAGCCGTATATAACTGTTAATCGTAGCCGTATATAACTATTGATCGTAGCCGTATATAACTGTTGATCGTAGCCGTATATAACTGTTAATCGTAGCCGTATATAACTGTTAATCGTAGCCGTATATAACTATTGATCGTAGCCGTATATAACTGTTAATCGTAGCCGTATATAACTGTTGATCGTAGCCGTATATAACTATTGATCGTAGCCGTATATAACTGTTAATCGTAGCCGTATATAACTGTTGATCGTAGTCGTATATAACTATTGATCGTAGCCGTATATAACTGTTAATCGTAGCCGTATATAACTATTGATCGTAGCCGTATATAACTGTTAATCGTAGCCGTATATAACTGTTAATCGTAGTCGTATATAACTGTTGATCGTAGCCGTATATAACTGTTAATCGTAGCCGTATATAACTATTGATCGTAGCCGTATATAACTGTGAATCGTAGCCGTATATAACTGTTAATCGTAGCCGTATATAACTGTTAATCGTAGCCGTATATAACTATTGATCGTAGCCGTATATAACTGTGAATCGTAGCCGTATATAACTGTTAATCGTAGCCGTATATAACTATTGATCGTAGCCGTATATAACTGTGAATCGTAGCCGTATATAACTGTTAATCGTAGCCGTATATAACTATTGATCGTAGCCGTATATAACTATTGATCGTAGCCGTATATAACTATTGATCGTAGCCGTATATAACTATTGATCGTAGCCGTATATAACTGTTAATCGTAGCCGTATATAACTGTTAATCGTAGCCGTATATAACTGTTAATCGTAGCCGTATATAACTGTTAATCGTAGCCGTATATAACTATTGATCGTAGCCGTATATAACTGTTAATCGTAGCCGTATATAACTATTGATCGTAGCCGTATATAACTGTTAATCGTAGCCGTATATAACTGTTAATCGTAGCCGTATATAACTATTGATCGTAGCCGTATATAACTGTTGATCGTAGCCGTATATAACTGTTGATCGTAGCCGTATATAACTGTTAATCGTAGCCGTATATAACTATTGATCGTAGCCGTATATAACTGTTAATCGTAGCCGTATATAACTATTGATCGTAGCCGTATATAACTATTGATGGTAGCCGTATATAACTGTTGATCGTAGCCGTATATAACTGTTAATCGTAGCCGTATATAACTGTTGATCGTAGCCGTATATAACTGTTGATCGTAGCCGTATATAACTGTTGATCGTAGCCGTATATAACTATTGATCGTAGCCGTATATAACTGTTAATCGTAGCCGTATATAACTGTTGATCGTAGCCGTATATAACTATTGATCGTAGCCGTATATAACTATTGATCGTAGCCGTATATAACTATTGATCGTAGCCGTATATAACTGTTAATCGTAGCCGTATATAACTGTTAATCGTAGCCGTATATAACTGTTAATCGTAGCCGTATATAACTATTGATCGTAGCCGTATATAACTGTTGATCGTAGCTGTATATAACTGTTAATCGTAGCCGTATATAACTATTGATCGTAGCCGTATATAACTGTTAATCGTAGCCGTATATAACTGTTGATCGTAGCCGTATATAACTGTTAATCGTAGCCGTATATAACTGTTGATCGTAGCCGTATATAACTGTTGATCGTAGCCGTATATAACTGTTAATCGTAGCCGTATATAACTGTTGATCGTAGCCGTATATAACTGTTGATCGTAGCCGTATATAACTGTTGATCGTAGCCGTATATAACTGTTGATCGTAGCCGTATATAACTGTTAATCGTAGCCGTATATAACTGTTAATCGTAGCCGTATATAACTGTTGATCGTAGCCGTATATAACTGTTGATCGTAGCCGTATATAACTGTTAATCGTAGCCGTATATAACTGTTGATCGTAGCCGTATATAACTGTTGATCGTAGCCGTATATAACTGTTAATCGTAGCCGTATATAACTGTTGATCGTAGCCGTATATAACTGTTGATCGTAGCCGTATATAACTGTTGATCGTAGCCGTATATAACTGTTAATCGTAGCCGTATATAACTGTTGATCGTAGCCGTATATAACTGTGACCGCTCTGCGTATATTTTGGAAATAAGTTTAAATAGCCGTACCTTGTATTTAGCATGCAAATAAAATCGGAAGAATCCTCCATAATACGTCATTCGGCCAGTGAGTGAAATCTTCTTACAGGTTATCTAAATATGATATGATTCGTGCTGCCAAAAACTGTACTAGTAATAATTTTATGAGTATTATTAACAGTATTATTGTAACCAAATCCATCGCAAGATCAAAACAAACTATAGATATACTATACGAGATTTAGGGCAACATCAGATCTTCAGTTTTTACTGCTTGTTGGGTCACTTCCTCGGATTTAAGGCAATGAACGTCCAATCAAGTACTGTAAGAAAAACATAAAAAATATAAATCCCCAAAAATTCCCAGAACGCCGATAACTGTTTATGGTGATAATGATAAGAGAGGGATAAGAAAGAGTATTACCTGCTTCAAGAAAGAAGTCCCTTCTAGATGAAAGCTACCAGCTACTTCAAGGAATGGGTGGGAAGCCCATGGAGAAGACGTCTACGATGGGGTGAAGACGCACTTTAAACTTTACAGAGAAGAAAGATGTTTGGGAAGTGAAGACTCGGATGGGGTATTATTTAATTTGAGAAAGAGTTGGGCTCTTGGGTACTTCTTTCTTCCAGAATGGATACGCAGTGAGGGTCCCAGAGAACCCGTCCAGGAGAAGACTGCAAGACCTATCACAAGCTCTCTTCCAAACTCTACAATTCCAGCTCAGCCTCCAATTGAACTTATAATTCCGTTTCAAGCAAACCGTACCGAGCCGCGTTTATCTGTCTCAATCTGTTTACCCCCAGGGAGTAAGATGATTAGGAGTTTTAATGACACGAAGCGGCTGGTAACCCGATAATTAACAGTTTGTGGCTTTCTTAACCTGTTATTAAATAGACATTTATAAGAAACCTATTTCAGGTTGCAATTGACGGGAAGTAAATATGTAATTAGGTGGGTAGAGACGCTAACCCTGACCCCGACGTCCCCAGATTCATTTGCACTCAAGAAATTCACCCAAAAATGAGGGACAAGAAACAATCCCAGACGATCTCAACATTCATTTATTTAATTAACACATGCTAGTGTACCATGCCAGCATAGGGTTAATAACATGTAGCATGCCGGCATAGGGTTAATAATGTGTAGTATGTCAACATAGGGTTAATAACGTGTAGCATGCCAGCATAGGGTTAATAACGTGTAACATGCCAGCATAGGGTTAATAACGTGTAACATGCCAGCATGGGGTTAGTAACGTGTAACATGTCGGCATAGGGTTAGTAACGTGTAACATGCCAACGCAGGGTTAATAACGTGTAACATGCCAACGCAGGGTTAATAACGTGTAACATGTCGGCATAGGGTTAGTAACGTGTAACATGTCGGCATAGGGTTAGTAACGTGTAACATGCCGGCATAGGGTTAGTAACGTGTAACATGTCGGCATAGGGTTAGTAACGTGTAACATGCCAGCATAGGGTTAGTAACGTATAACATGCCGGCATAGGGTTAATAACGTATAACATGCCAGCATAGGGTTAGTAACGTGTAACATGCCAACACAGGGTAAATAACGTGTAACATGTCAACACAGGGTTAGTAACGTGTAACATGTCGGCATAGGGTTAGTAACGTGTAACATGCCGGCATAGGGTTAGTAACGTATAACATGCCGGCATAGGGTTAATAATGGATAACATGCCAGCATAGGGTTAGTAACGTGTAACATGCCGGCATAGGGTTAGTAACGTGTAACATGCCAGCATAGGGTTAATGTTGGGTTCATCCATTTTCTGAGGTGCCCGTGTATGATTAACTCTATAAACAGAACCATTTGGAACTATTAGTAAGATTTCGGCATGTAGCTCACGTCCTAGAAACCTTCCGGAATCTTCTGGAAAGACCCCCAATAGTAACATATATAATCTGTCAGAAGTTCTGTGACCGTCGGGTGATCAGAAGAAGGAGGTTTTATTTCCATTACTATGAAGTGATAACAGTTTGAAGCGTCATCATCATCATCATCGCTTTAATGGCAGATCATGTTAACGAGCTGCTCGTAGGTCTCCTGTCAGCCTAATCCTCGGCTTTGCTTCGTTAATCGGCTCAGATTAATGACATGAAGTACGCTGAGCTCTGTCAGATTAGATACATAACGCTCGCCGGCATCAGCCTCTGCACTTCAAGCTGTAGCCGCGTTTCCTTCTGTGAACCTCCTTCTCTGGATCTCATCTCAATTCTCTCTCAAAGAGACCTTCAAGTGCAAACCTGAGGATCTCCCCTCCCTGTTCAGACGGCTCCAGGTAACCTTTTCTGTTAATCGCTCTTATTCTGTAACACTCAGAGAAATGTTTCCGTGGATCAGACGTCTGAGTGTCGGTTCCACTAGTGACAGGAACACTCTACAGCTCAATGAAATGATGTAGAAGGTACCGCCAGTGTGAGAAACAGAGACGTCAAATTCCTGGATGGGAAGACCTGCCCCTCGCAGCTTAGTCCTAATAAATATACAAAGGGAAAGTTCTATATCTCCTCGTGTAAAATATGACATCATATATATTTTATTTCTTCTGCAGACGGACCTTCACCATCGCACCCCAGCCGAGGGAGTCACCGAGTTTCTCTTTTACAGATTTTTGCTTGTTTGTGGCACATATTTATAACTTTTTTGCAATCCACGGCATTTATTAATCGTTGTTGTGATCTGAAGTGAATTCTGGTCGCTCGTTGTGTTCAGAACCTCCAGAACTGCGTATTGATTGTCCAATAAAGTCCGTGATGGAATTGATAGTAACAATACTGTTAATGGTAAACCTCACAATCATCGTAATTGAGATCTTATCTGCCGGTATAATCGCAGAGCTCGATAAAATCTAGACTGTCGGTTATTCCGGTAGAAGGAGGGAGATATTTTCCAGAACGTTTAGAGATGACTCTCCTCACAGCGGAATATGAAGTTAATGATAATTTGACTAAAACAGGAAATCGCAGAGTTTTCTTCTTCTCGCCTGATACTCGGTTTGAGCCAAACCTACAAATTATTGCCTGTATTTTAATAAACTGTGATAACGTTGACATGTAGAGAAACCCACTAAAGTTCATGTAGACGATACGCTTCGCTGCCGCTACTTTGTCCTTTTCATGCGTTTCAGCTTCCGGCGATTCTCTGTATTGTGATTCATATTTGTAATACTTTTCAGTTGTATTTTATGAAGAGTTCCAATGGTATACAGCGATCTGACAGGTCAAATAATAATGTACAGAATCCGTGCAGCAATAAAGCTTCACAGCTTGTCGGTGGGACGGGGACTCTAACAATGTTACGGCAAATGGCACCTAAACCAAAGAGGAGGAGGACCTGCCTGAATGCGCTTATAGACTAGAGGAAGTTGGTGGGACAATGGAGGTGTATATAAATGAGATGTAACCACTATAACAGGCTTTATGAGCTGAAGTGAGTCATTGAGACAGCCGGGGAAGAGAGAGACAGAGGGAAGGGGAATTAGTAGGGTGATGGGAAAGGAAGGTAGCCTGGCCGCAGCATCGGTGATGACTTGTGGAGGAACACAAAGGGTACGAGGGTTCATGAGGTTTTACAAAAAGAAGGAAGTAAAAAAAAAGGGGCCCACGAGCCCCGCGGGGGGGGGGTGAGGGGCCCTCAGACCCCAACAGAGAAGAGCCGCTCTACAGCAGGAGATTACCGGATTAATCCAGTCAGAGCAGCTCCTCCCACCCAGCAGCCATCTACACCCAGACAGGAAGAGGGGGAGGGGTTAAGGGCACAGAGAGAGCTCTGATTGGCCCTTCCCTTAAATAGGCTTGTGTACCCTGCGCAGGCCTGTTGGGACAAGAAGGAAGCGACATCCAGTGCAATGGCTGATAGCAGCTGAAGGGCGACATCATGAAGGGATGTAGGGGATTCTGCAATGAACTATTTTACTTTTAATGTTAATGTTAATGTTATACTCCAGGGGTCCCAGGTCCTGTGTCCAGACTATGTTATACAATATATAATATAGTATATAATATACACGGTGCCTGGTCACTAAACACTTCCCCAGCAAGAGCCTATGCGGGTTCCAGTCCTGTATTTGGGGTCTCAGCACCAGTGAGGTGCGACCAGAGCTGCAGAGAGACGTCTGTGAGGGAAGAGAGCACCAGTTCCAGCCAGGAGAATAAAGAGACAGCATTCCAGGGCTGCCTGAAGACATTAAAGAGAGGTAACTTATCAAACACTACACTTTTACACCATATAGTGGTAGCCGCATCAGGGGCCCCAACAGTGCCCTGGCACAGGGACCCCTGCATTTGGGAGAGGTGATGGGGGTTACTCTGTTCCATCCATATACTCTCAGGACTGTGCATGCGCTGCTTAGGCCGACCTGCATAGCTGCAGCTGCACAGTCGTTACTTTAGGACACCGGGTTATGTGTTACATGGTTATTCTAATACACTTTACATTCTGTGTGTATCTTTATTGCGTGTTTTATTATTTTGTGTGGAAGGGGTCATTTTCTGAATGGGTGGGGTTAGTAAATATCACTGAGTGGAGGCCGCCATGTTCTTCTCTCAGATAGGCTGGGATCATTGGGATCCGACCACCGCAGAACACCAGCATGCTGAAGGTGATGTACTTGGCCTCATTAAAACTGTCCGGTAATGTCCTGGCTAAAAAAGCTATAATAAAACTAACAGCTGCCAGAAGCCCCAAATAACCCAGGACACAGTAGAAGGCGATAACCGAGCCCTCGTTACACTGCAGGAGAAGATCAATATCAGGTGGGCACTGACAGCTACTGACGATACAGTATTAAAAGTGAACCTATATCTATATATTTTGATCTGAGAAGCAGAGATATTTGGCAATTTCTAGTCATAACAGAAAATTCATCATGCGGGGCCACTCAGCCCTTCTTCCAGGGAGTGCTCACTGGATTTGCCCTTTGAAACGTGCAGGGAGGCTGATGTGAAATGTTTAATTTTTCCTCAAATAACATGAAGCATACAGCTTAGTGAATACACCCTTATGTAATGCGGTTTTGGTTGGGGTTGTGCTTGCTTGTGTGCAGTGTTGTACTTTTATTATTTTGAGCTCTCGGGAGAACGTGTTAATGCAGATTAGTCTATCCCCAGTGGGTCAAATACCTTCCGATCCATATACTTCCTGGTTATTGACCGTGACAATATCAGGCACATTCCCCATTCTAAGAACCCGCTTTTAGTAAGTGTCTCTTTGTATTCATGCTCGGTTTCACCAAAATTATATAACATTTTGGAAAAAATATACAGCACAGAATTCCAGCGCTGGAAGCTAATATAGCAAAAATCTCTACAATCACAGTGTTTTTGCCCATGACGCTCATATAAGCCGGGATAAAAGTGACCCAGACATTGCAGAAAACCAGCATGCTGAAGGTGATGTACTTGGCTTCATTAAAACTGTCCGGTAATTTCCTGGCCAGGAAAGCGACAACGAAACTCACAGCGGCCAGGAAGCCCATGTACCCCAGAACAGTGTAAAAAGCAACTACTGACCCCTCATTACACTGAATAATGATCTTTCCAGGAGAGGAGTGAGTGTTCATTTCCTGGTACGGAGGGGAAATAGACAACCAGCAGATGCAAATGACCACCTGAATAAATGAGCAGACAAACACCACACAGTTGGGTATTTTGACCCCCATCCATTTCTTCCAAGTGCTGCCGGGTTTGGTGGCTTTGAAAGCGATGCAGACCATGATGGTCTTGGCCAACAGAGAAGACACAGCTACCGAGAAGAGGATTCCAAAAGCAGTTTGCCGCAGCATGCAGGTTACATCCTCAGGACGACCGAGGAACAGAAACACACAGAGGAAGCTCAGGATGAGGCAGACCAGGAGGAGGAAGCTGAGGTTCTGATTATTAGCTCTGACAATGGGGGTGTCCTGGTATAAAATAAATATCCCCAAAATAATGGAGGCTACGACAGACATGAAAACGGATATAGAGGCAAATACTGATGCAACTGAATCTTCTTTGTAGGACAAGAATTCAATGGGTTTTGGAACGCATTTATCCTTCTTCTCGTTAGGATGTTGGTTTTCAGTAGACTTGGGCACCAGGGGCCTCTTCGTCTTCGCGCTTGTCTTCGGCAAAAAAAAATATCTTCGGATTCCGCGAATATTCGCCCGTTCCTGTCTTCTCTTCGGGCGAATATTCGTGGATATTCTTCGTGTTCGTTTTTTCTTCATTTTTCCGGTTAAGGGGTTAATACGGGGTTAACGCGTACCGCAGCAGCTCTGGTGCCAGGAGTTTAAAAAAAAAGAGTTTACAAGTTGGACAGAATTAATGTCTGCGAGTGCGGCGGGGAGACCAGCGGATCATGGGAATATATTTTATTTCAATAATTAATAAATGAAAATGAGCACACTGCCACATATGGCTGATATATCTTCGGGCAGAATGCTGCCCTCTGTTGGTTATATATTGAGTAGCATAATAACTTACTAAGCTACTCAATGTATGGTACCAGCAGAGGGCAGCATTGTGTGCGAAGTTATAATAAGTTATTATGCTAAGTTAAATGTCCGTACCGGTGACTTTGTTGGTCGTTGGCACGGACTTTTAACTGTTGCAGCAGGGTCCCGGGTTTTTTTTCTTTTTTTTTTTCTGCGTAGCAACTAGTGGTAAGGGGCCCTGCGAGTGAGCCTGTTGGTCGCTTGCACGGCCCTTTTACCTACGGATTTCTGCTCCCGTTATCCAACACAGCATCGCAGGGGTTAACGGTAGTGGAAATCAGGAGTTAAAATTGATTGATGCCAGAGGAAGACCCTGCAGGTGACTAATAGGCTCACTCGCGCTGCCCTGTAATCCCTGACGGCAAACCTGCGGATTTCCGCTTCAGTCAACTCCTGCGATGCCGTGAAGATAAGGTAGGCTAGATGGGGAAGGGACCGGGGAGATTAGTAAACGAAGGCGAAGATGCTTCGCGTGTCTTCGTCTTCACCTACGTTTTACTGGCACTGTCTTCTTCTTCTACGTTTCTTCGGAAAGAAAAAAACGGACTCGTGTTCATGTTCACCCGAAGACGAATGCACAAGTCTAGTTTTCAGGACATTTCTGGCAAGATTCTCCATCTATAAGATATTTTAACATTTTACTAAAACATAAACAGTTTCTGTAAACGAAGCCAGTTGTGGACCATGTGATGCCATGGATAATACGTCCCCGTTACTGTAACTTCCTTTAGTAAAATCCTCTCTTTTCCTATTAGGAGGCTGAACCCATTCCCCATTAAGCTGTGATGGTGTTTTGTTGACTGTCTGGAGAGCTCACTGAATTAGGGTTACTCCCCAACACGTCTATAGTGAGTTCCACAGCAGATGAGGTCTACTGTAGGGTTCCTGTCAAACTTGCTCGATGCTGAACCAGCAAAGGTAAAAGCCAACCGTATGACCGAGAACTTGCCCCATTAGCCAATTTATAGGAGGTATTACTACTTTCATTACTACAAGGGTAGTGCTACCTGCATCACATATAATAAGGGCCTAGGAGATTCAACACGGTTTCTACCAAAGACTAACAGCGCTCTGCCTAGGTGGTATTTTACTAATTAGGGAATATTAACTAAACTGTGTAAATTTGACTAAACTGCTTTGTGTGCCCACTATGTAGGAGGTGAGAGTAGGATCTCACCCTATTGAGAGTGTGCCTTGACGTGGCGGGTGAGCTTAATTATGCTTTGGCCAATTCATATAACCAAAACCTCTCATTTATATTATGTTTATATATTTGTTGCCAACTTTATTAGGGTGAGAAGCGCAGACAGTTTTTTGTTTTTTGTATACATTGTACAGCCAACACACTGTATTTGCAGCATGCTCACACTGTTTGGTAGGCCTCGTATTACACGTTTGTATTATTTGAGCCTGTGACTAGCTTAGCGCACCGACATTTTTTCTTTTCCCTGTTTGCACATATTTGAGGTTGTTGGCTCCTCATCAGTCTGGTTGCAGCTTGCTGTCCAGGGGTTAATAGGGAGGAGGTTTAATTGCACCTCCCCCAACACATTAATAAGGTTTTGGTAGCCGTATAAACTGCTTTGTGTGCCCACTATTTAGGAGGTGAGAGTAGGTTCTCACCCTATTGAGAGTGTGCCTTGACGTGGCGGGTGAGCTTAATTATGCTTTGGCCAATTCATATAACCAAAACCTCTCATTTATATTATGTTTATATATTTGTTGCCAACTTTATTAGGGTAAGAAGCGCAGACAGTTTTTGTTTTTTGTATAAAGGACTGCATATAAGAGATGTAAATGGCCTCTGTACAGCGAGATATGTTGTGCGCAGATGATGTACATATCTTGTGAATGGGTCCACGGGGTGGGCCATGTGGAAAGCAGGGTGGACCAATGCTCCAAACGCCATATTTGCAACAGACTGGATGTCCAAGCTGGATTTACCAATGTGATTTACTGTATGATCTTTCATTAACCCATTGTAACCCCTCAGGGGATTTCAGTGATGGCTGCAGAGTCAATGACTCACCTGCAGTTCTTATGGAGTGACCAGCAGATGGCGAACTGCAAAGCACATGGGTGAGGTGAAAAAGGGGCCATTGGGGGTTTTAGGGAGAGGAGTTCAGGGTTGGATGCCAGAGGTGAAGGACCCTCACTGACATAGAAGGAGAGTGAGAGAGGCCTAGGAAGTAGGAACAGAGGCCTGCTTGAAATCCATGCTCAGAGGAGAGCTGCAGCATCCTGGCAGAAGCTTCCAGCAGACAGAGATATAGAGCTGTTTGCAGCAGAGTTGGCAGTGAAGAGGTTAAAGGCTGAACTGCCCTGATTGCATGTGGTGGAGTTATAAGCCTAAAACCTCTCCCCGTCTCCACAACAGGGCGCCCTGAATTCAGTCACACACCAATAAAAGCCTTTGATCTCCAGTCCCACTGACATACTGAAGTTTCCAATACAATTCAAGCCATACTGTGGAGTAAGTTACTCATGGGCACCAACTAAAGGTACCCAGCGGCCACTAGGGCGAAGATCAGGGTGGGCCGCAGTGATTGTTGTGGGTGGGTGAAGCTCATATTGCATATTCTGTATATTTCATGTTTTCTGTTGTATTTATGCAGAGTGTTTTGCTGTGCAATACAAAGTTAATTTTAAGTTAGCCCTGTGTCAGTTTTATTAATCACTCGGCTGTTCCCATCGGGACCCCCATCCATACCCCGGATGCTCCGTGGGGTGGGGGCACTGCCACAGTTATATACCCCAACTCCCAGGTAGCGGAGGCTCAGGATTGGCCTGCAGAGCACAAAGAGGTAACTGGGGTAAAGGACCACAGAGATATTGGTGGGCCTACCCAAAAACCCGTTACACCATCATGGGCAAAGGGCACAGATAGCGCTGATCCTCCCTCAATAAACTCTGGCGTGTGTAAAACATTGCTATGCACCTGTTGTGTTGGAGATCTCTCCTTCGGAGCACGGGACACAGTCGAAGCAGCAGGTGTGCTTTCCTTTGTGCCAGACTCGTCTATAGCCAGGAGGACAGTCTTCAGAACATCGAGAGCGAGGAATCTTAAAACCAAGAAACAGGATTGGAGGAAATGTGAGAAGAAAGTGCAAGTGTCATTGGCCATTACTCTGCCCATGTTCCACCCATCATCCTCTCCTAAGCAAACCTTATGATCCTCTGTTGCACATGCTTTTTTCCCATCATCCTGCCTTATGCTTCTCCTGCGGTATGAAAGCCCTTTGAAAACCCTTTGCCCTTTGTGGTAGCGGCCCCGGTTACCAAATTAATTAACTCATGCTAAAATTTGACACCCTTAATTCAGGCCTAAACTCAGCTTTATGTTGCACGGTCAGCACAATGAGTCTTACACAAAGACATCGGGCAGATTTAAGCTCCCAATAATGAAAACATGAGTTTTATTGACAGCTTAGCTATTTCCTCAACTAGCAGATGACCAAACTCCCCTGTCCGTCCAGGGACCATTTTCCAGTTTTTAAGCGATCGCTATGCTTTACTTTTTACTTTGAATCAAATTAACTTTTAAGCTTTTTTTTCAGGCATCCGACTCCTTTTCTACCGTCTTGGTCTTTTCTGAACAGAGATGAGAAACCAGGTTCTTTGCTGCAGACACGGCCTAAGAGAAATGGATGCCTATTGGTTCAAGAAACTCTCGGGTTATCCAATACACCCTATATATGCTACAATCTTACACACACACAGTATAACACGGCATGTAGATTAGGCCTTACTCTGCATTTAATGAGTGTAATATACACAGGGTGAGTTATATGTTATTTGGAACAGTTGTTTCTGATGTTTGTCGGGGTAATAAGTCACATATATGTCACTGACCTCCCGTGAGTGGTTTTTCCATCTTATGAGGCTGTGATCGAGGAGAAGTTGTTCTCCTTCTGGTGCTGATACATCGAAGCTCCCGACAAGTGCGTGTAAGATGCTTTTATTGGGATATTGTGCGTAATTCCTTATTTCATAGAAATTCTCCAACTCTCCCTTCTCATTGAAGCTCATTTTCATATTACTGGCACCACGGAATTCAATTCTTCTCAACAGTATCTAAAATAATGAATATGCACATATGAGGGGGGTTTCAGCAGCTTGATGACATTCCATACAGAGAGAGAGAGTCTTTATTTAATTCTGGACATGGGGTCTCCAGAACTGTCCCCAATACTCTCCAGACCTCTGGTCAGACTTCACCTAATGTGGAAAAACCACCACCCTCTTCCTGACTTTAATACCAATGGCTTAGAAAAAGAGACCTCTGAGATCTTGAAAGGCTATGTGATCCTCCATATTTTTCTATGTCAGACCAATAGAAGGTATTCTCTATGATCATAGATCTCTTTGTGTGGAGCTACAAATGTAGATAAGCGGAATTAAGAATTAAAATGTATGAAATGATGAAGGGTAACCTTAAAGATTTGAGTGAAACTAAAATTAAAGAAAATAATGAATTGAGATATAAAGGGGAATGAAATAAAGTTATCACCTTAAACATGATGTGTTCCTGCTTGAAAATGTTTCTGTGGTCACCCACGGATGAACGGATTGGAGGAATTTGTAAATGTCCCAAACAATTCAGGAGAAACATTAACTTCAAAAATGAAATGTCCTTTCAACAATCTCCCAACTAACCTCAAACTCTATTCAGCTCTTCACAGCATCACAAAAAAGGCAATGGTCCCAAATGAAGGGAAAAGGGGGAATGGTCCTTCTGGATTGTGCTCTCCCTGCTTTTTCATGGGACAGTATTTACAAATGGAGACTTGATTTCAGATGTCTCTATAGGAGAGCGTTTGGGCTCCAGTGATCATTAATCGGTGCGGTTCAATATAAGGAGAGAGGTTACACTGCACCCGTACTAAAACCAAGGATTTTGATTATACAAACGAGGATTTTCCAAAATGGAGAGACTGGAAAGTGAGTGCTTACTGAAGAAGAAGTTCCACTTGGACTCTTCAGAGTAAAAACAGACAAACCAATGCAACCCGATGGGATCCACCCATTAAAAGAGCTTTGACGTGTCCCGGCAAAGCCACGAGCACCACTAACCAGTCGCTAATCACAACAGTGGTTCCAGAAGACTAGACGTCGGCAGCCGTAGTACCCCTGCACAAAAAAGGTGGTGGGGAAAACTCGGTCAACTGCAGACCAGTAAGCCTTACATCGGCAGTTGGCAAAATAATGGAAACAGAGCTAAACGATAGGATTGTTAAATATCTGGAAGTAAATGGTTTGCACGATCAGAAGCAGCATGGATTACTACAGGAAGATCCCGTCAAACTAACTTGATTTATTTTTTGGGTAACTAAGATAATAGTCCCAGCAGGGGCAATTGAAGTTACTTATCTAGATTTTAGTAAAGCGTCTGACGCTGTCCCTCATAGAAGACTTAGAAATAAATTGCAGTCTTTGGGTTTGGTTGCCAGAATATTTGATTGGATAAGAGAAAAGAGGCAGAAGGTTGTCGTTAATGTTCTTATCTGCCGTCACATTCTATGTTCTATGATGCAGTTTCCTGTTTATTGGTGCAAACCATTCCCAGGAACAGGCATTTCTCAATAAATCAAAGTGCTGCACATGGGGGGAAGAATTACCAGATTTGGAAAAAATGGTTTTGAAATAGCGAAACGCTACTTGTACTTATTGCCCCATAAGGTGCAGAAAAAAGCAAAAAAACATAAAAACATTGGGTATTTCCAAACTGAGGACAAAAAGTAGAATCTATTTAGCAGGTTTTTTCATTACCTTTTATAGATGAGTAAAAGTTTTTTCTAAATGTTTCACCATATTTTATACTTTTTTTAATAGTAAATAATATGATACAATCAAAACAATGGCATCTAAAGAAAGCCCTTCTTGTCCTGAAAAACCCAATATCTAATGTGTGTGGGTTCAGTAAACGGGAAAGAAGAAAATTACCGTATTTGCTCGATTATAAGACGAGGTTTTTTCCAGAGCAAATGCTCTGAAAAATACCCCTCGTCTTATAATCGGGGTCGTCTTCTAATCAGACCCCAAAAAAATGCTGGCGCCATGCTGCTTACCGGTCGCGAGAAGCGTCTCTTCTGTTAGAAGCAGGGCAGGAAGCTTGCAGCGTCCTCACAGAACTCTATCTCCCCCCTCCCTCCTCTGGGGGCGGGGCCAGAGAAGTTGCTACAGCCGGTCCCCTGCAGAAGTCTGCGAGTGGGAGATCTGCAGTTCAGGTGAGGGGGTGGGGGAGGGTTTTTGAGTATGTGTGAAGTGTGTGTGATTAAGGGAATGAATGAGTATTTAAATGTTTGTGAATGAGTGTGAGTGTGTGTGTGATAGCATGGATGTGTAAGGGGGGTGGGGGTTGTAGCATGGCATATGGAGGCTGTAATCCCACTGCTATCATCCCCAGGTTCCAGCATGTACTGGCTGCCTTGGCTTGATAGGAGTGTGATTGCTGTTAGCAGTTTGATATATATATATATATATATCAAACTGCTAACAGCAATCACACTCCTATCAAGCCAAGGCAGCCAGTACATGCTGGGTTAAAAGGCATATCATGGGGCTGAGTGGCATATAGGGGGTTAAAATGCATTTCTGGACCTCCAGAAATGCATTTTAACCCCCTATATGCCACTCAGCCCCATGATATGCCTATATACCTCCAGAAATGCTTTATACCCCCCTATATGCCACTCAGCCCCATGATATGCCTTTTAACCCCCTATATGCCAGAGTGGCATACAGGGGTATAAGGCATATCATGGGGCAGAGTGGCAAATAGGGGGGTATAAAGCATTTCTGGGGGCAGAGTGGCATAACTGGGGGGGGCAGGTTGGCAAATAAAAGGAAATTAAAAAAATATATTTTTCTCAATCATAGCTTTTATTAAACATGAAAATAATTTACATTAATTAATATTTACTGGTAAAACTTTTTCCCTATAGGGTAGTCTTATATTCAGGCTTTTTGTTTTTTTCCTAAATTAATATTTTGATTTTGGGGGGTCGTCTTATAATCGGGGTCGTCTTATAATCGAGCAAATACGGTACAGCTAAACACGAGCAGCGCAGAAATGTTAAAACGGCCATTGTCACGAAGGGTACAAAAAATAAAATCAGCCTTTGTCACGAAGGGGTTAAGGACGGAACGGCTGTCCATGCGCGGTGATCTGGCTATCGTACCTCTTACCTGAGTTTTGTCTAAAGGCTGTCCTGTACAGCGGGCGATTACTTTCAAGGAATCTGTAAAGTGGATATAGAGGCAAAAGGTGATCATTGTTGACCTTATTTGCATGCGCCTACCCAGAATCCCTTGTGGTTGTGGCAGCACCATGAGATTTCTGAGGAAAAAACAAGCCTTCTGGCGTCTGTAGATGAGTGATTAATAATAATACTTCTACTATCCCTTTAATTTTCAGTGGAAGGGGTTTCCATCACCTCTACTCACCATAACTTATATAATGGTATTTCTTTTGCTACCCCAAGCCTCAAGAATGAAGCCAATGTCCCAGCCTCATGCTGACGGGTCTTATTAAAGATGAAACTGCTGTCCATGAAACTGCTTCTTGGCCTTTTGGCTAAGATTAAGTGTAGTCCCTCTTGTGGTGGGGAGGGATGAGGCTTGTCTTCTGGCCTTAGGGTTTGGGAAAGCAATGGAACCTGAGGTGGAAATGCTCCGTCAGAAGTGCTAGAGTCACTGTGTATGGTATTGCACGCCACACAGTGAGTGCATGTTCTCACTGGTGACCTTCCAGCGCTACTCTTCCCCATGTACCATTAGGTCTTGGGGTTGAGAATTATTTTTGAATCTGGCAGGCCACCAATGGCTTGCCCTTAAATTATTTTTCTTTAATTTATATTATCACTTTGTTTGATCACGAGTGCCTATTAATTTCCCTGTTTTTTGAATTCACGGCTTTGAAATTCACGGCTTGGCCCCCACTATTCTTTGGCACACGATTTCTGTAACCACGTTTTGGACACTGTTTTCTTTTTAGGAGGCAGTGAAGCCTGGACTTTGCTGGAGGAGGATTGGAGCCTTCTGGCCCTTTCCTCTCTTCAAGAAGGCCAGCAAGGAGTCTCACTCTTCGGAGTGAGACTCAAGATCCGACCCTCCCATGGGGGGGTTGGAATTTGTCCGAGTTCTCCGTGAGGGAACTCGGTATCGTAGTCTGGCTTCTGCTGCCTTGTGCACAGTTGCCGCACCCAGGAGCACGCACCTCGGGCTTCAAAAAAAAAAAAAAAAAAAACCCAATAGGGAGAGGGGGGAAACACTGATCCTCTGGCCTTAGGTGCTTAATTGCTCTGGCAGAGGTGCCGGAGTCACCGTGTGCAGTATTGCATGCTGCTGCGCACGTTCTGCGCTGGTGGCTTTCCTCCAATAGCGCCATATGGGCTTGGAGTAAATTCTACTTTTGAATCTGGCTAGGCCAGACATGGCCTGCCCCTATTTATTTTTTATTTATACATCACAATGTGTGGATGCATGTGTGCCTATTAATTGCTTTTTTGACTTTCGCGGTTGCCGAATCGCTTTGCGAGGCTACGACCACTGTTTGATTTTCGTTTTTGGACACTTTTGCTTTGATCACTGTTTTTTTGGCAGTGAAGCCTAAAGGGGGTTACTCCCTTGCGGAGTGCCCCGAAGGCAAAGGGGTCTCACCCTTCGGGGTGATACTCGAAGATCCGGCCCTCCCATGGGGGGGGGGGTTTGTCTGGGTTCCCCTTGAGGGAACTCAGTATCGTTTACTGGGCTTCTGTTGCCTCTTCGGAGCACAGAGCAGCACCAATGGAGCACGCACCTCGGGCTCCAAAAAAAAAAAAAAATAGTCAAGTCTAGTACCCCAATGGGAAGATGGGGGAAACACTGATCCTCTGGCCTTAGGGCTGGGAAAGCATGGAGTCGAGGTGCTGATTTGCCCCAGCACACATATGCTGGAGTCACCATGTGCAGCTTGCACGCCTCAGCACATGGTGAGCGCACGGTCACACCAGGCGGTTCTATGCACGTCCTTTCCCTTGACCCATCAGGGCTTGGGTTTGTGACTCTATTTTTGAACCCGGTCAAGCCATGAATGACCGACCCTTATTTATTTAATTTATATAATCACAATGTGTGAAACACATGTGCGTATTCATTTGGTTTTTGGATTTTCACGTTTTTGACCCACTTGCGAGGCCACGACCACCCTTTTGATTTTCATTTTGCTGTTTTTAAGTGTTTTGTGTGTGGGGGTGCCACAGGATCCCTCCAGGTGCCAAATACTCCAGCTAAGCCCCTGTGCCCTGAAATCACTTTAGTACCAAAATCTACTAAGACCTCTGGCTCATCACTAGAATATCCATTAAATAAAATATCACATAAACTGAACATTTATATATATAAATATAGATTATAAAAAGGTAATATAGAGAATACATAACATTATGACTGCCTGCCTAATATTGTGTAGGTCCCCCTTTTGTTGCTAAAACAGCCCTGACCCATCGAGGCTTGGACTCCAGTAGACCTCTGAAGGTGTGCTGTGGGATCCGGCACCAAGACGTTAGCAGCAGATCCTTTAACTCCTGTAAGTTGCGAGGTGCGGCCCTCATGAACGCGTTCCGGTGCAGTGTGTTCTCCAGGTAAACAACGGACCCGGCCATCCACATGATGTAAAAGAAAAGATGATGCATCAGACCAGGCCACCTTCTTCCATTGCTCTGTGGTCCAGTACTTATGCTCACGCGCCCGTTGATAGGTACTGACCCCTGCAGACCAGGAACACCCCACAAGAGCTGCAGTTTTGGAGGTGATCTGACCCAGTCGTCACAATTCGGCCCCATGACGCTCAGATACTTACACTTGCCCATTTTTCCTGCTTCTAACATATTAACTTTGAGGATGAAATGTTCACTTGCTGCGTAATATATCCCCCCACTGACAGGCGCCATGATAACGAGATTATCCGTGTTATTGCCTCCACCTGTCAGCGCGCAGAATGTTATGGCCGATTGTTGCATATATGTAGCTAATAATGGCAGAAAAGGTCCAGTTGGCCCATCTAGTCTGCTTTTTTCATTTTTCTTATTAAAATATAAAAGATCTCCTACCTGTGGGTAATCGTACAGGCTCAGTATATTGGCGATATGTAAGGATGTTTCTGAAGACAGATCTCCAATAACCCCAGCCAGTTTGCCGTGACTCCTGCAGGAGTAATTGGGGACAGTCCTAGAGGGTCCGGATAATATCCGTAACACATTTTCTATGGCCTTATTCACATCTCCGCAGGAATCGAGCGCATGGTATCCCAGAGTCAGGTTGGGTAAAAGATCCGGATTACTGTTTATCTCATTAACGGTAAAAATAAATACCAGATAAAAGTAACGCATGCAATACAAGGGCTGACTAGACAAACAAACCCTGTGTCCCCCGGCCCAGCTCCCCCAAACCACCTGAACAGGCGTCACCCTAATGGCTGATGGGTACCAGCGGGTGCACAGAGGGGTCGGGCCCTTTAATGCAATCCACAACTTAAAGCAAATGAAGCTCACTGGGAAGACATTGCTGCGATCCACAGAGAGGGCCGCGGAACTTAATGTCCGTCTATCGGCGTGACGGGGGGAGGAGACGCCATAACCCCCCCAGCTCAGGTATCCGGCCGCGGAGCCCGAGGGAAGCTCCAGGGTCTGTCAGCCACTCGCTGTGTCTGGATCCCGCTCCCTCAGCTCTCCCTCACTCAGGGTGCAGCTGGAAGCGCACGGCACTCACACGGCACTCACACGGCACTCACACGGCACTCGCACGGCACTCACACCTTATATTGGATCATCAGAACAGGGATGTTGTTGCTGAACTTCACTGCTGCAGCGTCCCTCTCCTTCTGTGCCCTCCAATGTTCTGGAAAGTTCCAGCTCAGGGCTCTCCCTATTGGCTCAATTGGTCACATGAGCATCCAGCTAAAGTTCAAAAGTCCCAGAGGTACAGCGGGATACAATCTGGGGGCCACATATTATACAGGGCCCGGTAACATATACACTATACAGAGGCTGATAACTCATTGATATATACATTATACAGGGACCGGCGACTGATTGACATATACATTATACAGGGGAGCGGTCACTGATTGACTTATACATTATACAGGGCCGGGGACTGATTGACATATACATTATACAGGGGAGCGGTCACTGATTGACTTATACATTATACAGGGCCGGGGACTGATTGACATATACATTATACAGGGGAGCAGTCACTGATTGACTTATACATTATACAGGGCCGGGGACTTATTGACATATACATTACGCAGGGGCCAGTGACTGATTAAATTATACATTGTACAGGGCCGGTGACTGATTGACATATACATTATACAGGGGCCGGTCACTGATTGACTTATACATTATACAGGGCCGGGGACTGATTGACATATACATTACGCAAGGGCCAGTGACTGATTAAATTATACATTGTACAGGGCCGGGGACTGATTGACATATACATTACGCAAGGGCCAGTGACTGATTAAATTATACATTGTACAGGGCCGGTGACTGATTGACATATACATTACATGGGGCCGGTGACTGATTGACATATACATTATACAGGGCCGGGGACTGATTGACATATACATTACGCAGGGGCCAGTGACTGATTAAATTATACATTGTACAGGGCCGGGGACTGATTGACATATACATTACACAGAGGCCGCTGACTGATTTACTTATTCATTATACAGGGCCGGGGACTGGTTGACATATACATTGCACTGGGGCTGGTGACTGATTGATATATACATTATACAGGGCCGGTGACTGATTGATATATACATTACACAGGGGCTGGTGACTGATTTACTTTTACATTATACAGGGCCGGGGACGGATTGACATATACATTACACTGGGGCCAGTGACTGATTGACTTATACATTATACAGGGCCGGGGACTGATTGGCATATACATTACACAGGGGCCGGTGACTGATTGATATATACATTATACAGGGCCGGGGACTGATTAACATATACATTACACAGGGTGCCGGTGACTGATTAACATATACATTACACAGGGGCCGGTGACTGATTGATATATACATTACACAGGGGCCGGTGACTGATTGATATATACATTACACAGGGACCGGTGACTGATAACTTGTGAGCCGATAAAGAGCTGCTTTATTAACCCCTTGTACAGGGCTACGGAGCTTGACGGCGCTATATAAAACAATAAATAATAATAATAACGTGTTTATTGGATGGTAGAAAGACGGATAGGATTGAGAGGAGGGAACGCTGAGCTCAGCGATATGATGCTGATTACAGGATTTCTCTGTCAAAACATGTAATTAGGGCAGAAGGCCCCGCGCCGCGCAGGTCCCCAACCTTTATAAAAGGCCGGTGCGAGCGAGGCGTGTGGCACAGGCCGCCGTCCCGTGATACTCGCTATCACTCTGCTGGGACGATGTTACTCTTTGTCGTCGTCTGGTGGATCGCGGGCGGGAAAGCTGAGGTCCGGGGACCGGCGGCAGCCTGTAAACTCTCCCTCGCCCCGTTTTATGAAGATTACCAATATTTCCATGATGGAGACGTCATCGTCGGAGGAGTGCTGACCGTCAACTCGTTCGTGGCTCACTACTCCCTGCAGCCACGCATCGTCCGTTCCGCCATGTGCATGAGGTGGGTGATCTCTCCCAATCACCAGAGGGGTTCATTATTCCTCGCCCCCCAACAAACGGTTAATGCCCCGGGCTGGGGGCTAAAAGTGACCCGCCGGAGTGCCGGCGAGGGGGTTAAAAGCCGATGTGTCTCGTTTAACCCATTCATTGGCGCCTCTGACAACGAGCCGCGTTATATCCCATCGTCATAAAACACGGGATTTCACGTTTCCCCCGGATTTAAGGGGGCGTTAGGAACATTAGTTTGGGGGCAAGTCAGACGTTCCCTAAATATTAATAATCATTAAAAAATTCTAGAAAAGATTAGAATCGGGGCGTTCTTGAGTAAAACATGTATGGAAGTTACCCCAGGGGCCCCTTTATTAGTGAGAGCGGAGCCGGCGCGTTCCTCGCGGGGTCTTAAAGGTGCCGTCCCAGCGACGTCGCTGACTTTATCGCTTGTTTCAGCTGAGATGTGATGTCAGATCGTCCCGGGAGCCGTCTCTGTGTGCGGCTGACAGGAACCTGTAAGGGGAGGCTTCTCTGCTGGCATTGGAGAGGTTAATCTCCCTATTTCCCCGTCTGTGCCGCCTGAGTGCACGCGCATGCTGGATGTTTGCAGCTTTTATTATCCGGGAAGCTCCGACGATCGAATTGCACAAAGTATGGAGCGTCCGACGCGCGGTAACGGCCGAGAGAGACGGAATATTCTACGGGGGGATTCTTACAGCTATACTCTTCAACGAGGAGAGAGGGGGGGATAGAGAGACGGGAGAGAGGGGTATGGAAGAGAGAGGGGGGAGAGAGGGGTATGGAAGTGAGAGGGGGGATAGAGAGAGATGGGAGAGAGGGGTATGGAACAGAGAGGGGGGAGAGAGAGACAGGAGAGAGGGGTATGGAAGAGAGAGGGGGGATGGAGAGAGACGGGAGAGAGGGGTATGGAAGAGAGAGGGGGGATGGAGAGAGACGGGAGAGAGGGGTATGGAAGAGAGAGGGGGGATGGAGAGAGACGGGAGAGAGGGGTATGGAAGAGAGAGGGGGGATGGAGAGAGACGGGAGAGAGGGGTATGGAAGAGAGAGGGGGGATGGAGAGAGACGGGAGAGAGGGGTATGGAAGTGAGAGGGGGGATAGAGAGACGGGAGAGAGGGGTATGGAAGAGAGAGGGGGGATAGAGAGAGAGAGACGGGAGAGAGGGGTTTAGAAGTGAGAGAGACAGAGGGAGAGATGGGATGGCAAAGAGAGACAGCAGGGAGAGACAGGGGAGAGAGGGGATGGGAGAGACAGATAGGAGAGAGGTGATGAGGAAGACAGAGAAAGAAAGATGACAGGACATAGAGGAGAGACGTATGGAAGAGAGGGGATTGGAGAGACAGAGAGAGATGGGGGAGAGAAGAGAGACAGGACGGAGAGGAGAGACACAAGAAAAATAGAGATGGCAGGGAGAGACAGCAGAGAGAGAGGAAAGACATGGGAGAAAGAGAGAGAGATGAGAGAGACAGCAGAGAGAGGAGAGGTAGACGGGAGAGAGGAGGTATAGGGGAGAGAGAGAGGGGATTAGAGAGACACAGATGGGAGAGACATTTTACATTCATAAAGAGATTTAACAAAGGAGCGGAGGGAAGTTTAGAAACTAGAGAGTCAGAGGCTGAGGTGGAATGGAAGGAGGTTTTACTTTATTGAGCGGGTAGTTGATAAGTGGAACTGCCTCTCAGCAGAAGTGTTAAAATTCTTTATGAAGTCTGACTCAGGAAGACGCTGAAGAATCTGATATACGTTTATATGAATGTGAAGCGATTGATCTCATTACACTCAAAAACCCAAATATCCCTGGGGAAAATACGGCGATGACGTTTGAGAATTTCAAATTAATTAATATTTGACTAAAGACGATAATATTTATGACGCTGCCGATAATCAGGACGGGCGGTTATTATTATAAGAAATACATATTATTTATTCCCCGAAACGGAGACATCTGTAATAATGGGTCATTTGGGGGTTAAATGTTTGTATTTATGAAGAGTCAGGCAGAATCCACTGTTATTGGCAGGAACATTTCCGATACCGGATTCCAGAAGGTTCCGGATATATATTTAAAAGACGCATTTAATGTTCACCATTTTGAGGAATAAATAATTGTGGATCGCAGGCAGCGCAGGTGTCGGGCCGGATCATGTTCTGCAGCAGATCAAATATCTTTTACTCGCAGTTACAGTCCGTAGAATGTAAATACACCGGCGTCCGACAGGCTTCCTGCGGGCCGGGCGCTGCTCTCAGAGCAGAATGCTGATTATCGCATTATTTTGGATTATTTTAGGTGTTAAACACACGTTATTGGCAGCAAAGAGGTTAACTACACATGTCTGTAAGTTTCCCATTCCAGTACTGAGAAGGTTAACATCACACACAATAATGCTTTACACTCTGGCACTAAAGAGGTTAACCAGTGAACAAACAATGGAGCGCATGTGCATGAGGGAGGAAAAAATAAAAAGCATACAAAAATAAAGTCTAACAAAGAGGTTTTGCTCTCCAGCATTGAAGAGGTTAAGCACACACATGGATGATTTGGTATTGAGGAAGTTAATTACACACAGAGGTCAGTGCTGCCGCTGAAAGCTATTCCCTATTACAAAGGCCCCCGTCGGCCCCCTGTATCAGAGATCAGTGGCATCTGTTACGTTGTAACCTGTCTGCAGACAGAGGGGAGGCTGACGGCCCCTGCCGGCCCCCTGCTACATTTTAACCTGTCTGCTTAAGGAGAAGTCAGCAATCGCTTCCTAAGCGTAATCGGTGTTGCTGACATGCCTCGATCTCGAGACGTTCAGCAACAAAACCCCCTCTACCCCGAGGAGCAACCATAAGCGCTATCAGCGAGTGACATTGCTGCCACTCAGTAGATGGCGGCGCCGACTGACACTCCAATGAGTTCACAGAGGGTCTATTCAAGTCAATGGAGCCCAGCTCACTAATCACTATTAGTAAAAGGGCACTCCCTTCCCTTGGTGTATCAGCAATCAGTAGCATCCGTTACATCGTCACCCGTCTTTGGAGGCGATTCTTCCGCCCCTGCATGCCCTTTAAGTAAAATTTGTTACGTTGTATCTGTCAGCGAGGAGCCGGCTCTGCCTTTTCTGTGGATCCTCTACATTATGCTTTTATTTCACTTTTTTTTACAGGCCCAATGTCAATAATTACTACAACATTCTTAAATTTATCTACGCCGTTGAGAAATCAGAAGACGCGCTACGGATTATCGCCCCGAATATCACGCTGGGGTATCATCTATACGATTCGTGTCTGGATGGGAGGAAAGCTATAAGAAGCGTTTTACAAATTTTATCTGGGCCAAAGAAGACGGTTCCCAATTACTCCTGCTCGACGGGCAAGGTGGCCGGATTCATCGGAGATCACTTTTCCGTTACGACTCTGCCCGTAGCAGAGCTCCTCGGAGTGTACGGCTACGCACAGGTCAGTGACCGGACAATAATGTTATCAGAGCCCAGTGGGCCCTGGGGGCTTTTATTCTGATCCACCTCAGGATCTTCTGATGCCTCTGCCACCTGCACAGCTTTTCTGTGGCCCTTGAGATGTCCTGAGGCTCACACGTGTCACATAATTTAGCTCTTTGAGTCCCAGTCCCCAGAAAGTCTGTTTTAGTTGTAAATCGAGTTGAAAAGGGGGCTCCTTCTTGGACCCCAAGTTGAATTCGCGCGAACAGAAATGACGGTCAATGACCAACTCCACCACCGACCTGACTGTCAAGACGGGTAACAGACTCACAAGACCATCTGACAGAGTCACCTAACTACCTAGAGCGGCTTTATAATTCGCTGTTTTTGTGTTAAATCAGTTTTGTGGGTCTTTTGTGGCGTTTGATGAATAACTAGAGGAGGAACATCGCCGAGGAAATGTGTAGAGCATAAGCCCCCGGAGCAGGACCCTCGTCTCCTTCTGTAGCTAAATGTCCTGAATGAAGCAGCGTCCACCCCCCCCACTAAATAACACAAGAGACAATTCTTTACTTCAAAACTTTATTAATCGTCAGATATGGATTTTATAACATATAACACAGCACCGCGACACGCAAGCTTTATTAAATGTTTACATCAGTAAAGTTTTAACCATTTATTAGCCAAACACATTTTTGACCCAGTATATAAACATTTACCGTCAAAATGAAATGCAAAAATGATAACCAATGAAGTAACCGGCCGGTATGGGCGTATCCACCTGTATCCCTGCTGGAACCGCCCCTAGCGCGGCAGTCACATGACCGTACGATTCACAGGGGCGAATGCCCCCGGAGTGTCCTGCACTTACACCTCCGTGCACCACAAGTAACCCTTCCTATAGAGGGTTAACTCCTGCACCGTACCAGCCTAAAAAACCTGAGCCCCCGGCTAACGACGAAAATAGGGGAGGGATGGGCGGGAAAATATTCTTTAAAATGATTGCCCCTATAACATAAGCCCCTCTTAATATATACCCCTCAGGGAGGGCAATTACCCCCTCCCCTCCGGTCTCGCATGTGCCACAAAACATTAACTCATTAAGTGCCAAAATGTTGCCTAGTCATCCCTTAACCCTTAAAACCAGGCATTCAAAGGGGTTGCCTCGCCCGGCACGTCATTCATGGGGCCCCTCCGCCCCATCCTTGCCCTCCGGGGCTGTTCTTGACAGGTGTTAAAGTTATTGCCAGCTTTAAAGTGTCTTTGTTAGGTGTTTTCACTGTTGTGACCGCGCTACGGTCTGGGTTGGCGACATATAACGAAGTGTCTGTCGTGTTTTCTTGAACCTTGTAGATCAGTTATGGAGCCACAGACTACAAGCTGAGCGATAGACGCGTTTATCCGCATTTCTTCCGAATGCTTCACAATGACCACGTCCATTACAAGGTTATATCCAAGCTTCTGAAACGCTTTGGATGGACCTGGGTGGGAATAATCGTGTCGGACGATGCCGGCGGAGAGACGGAAAGCCAGTGGCTGATGAGATACCTGAGCAGTTACGACATTTGCGTTGCCTTCACTATAAAAATTGGCATCAATAAATATAACGTTAAAAACGCAGAGATGGAACGGAATCTGCTGTTTGTTCAGAGGTCTTCTGCTGAGGTCATTATCCTGTGCGGGGCGTTTAATTTGGCCATCGCTGATTTTTTGTCACGTTCGCACCGAGCATTCAATGACAAGACGTTAATTCTTCCTCCGTCCTGGGCCTCTAACAGTTACCTGACTGGTAATTTCATACCGGCATTTAACGGGAGTCTCGCCATAGAGCTCTGCCCGATGTACTTTGTAGACGACGGGGTATTCTTTAAGAAAGTGTCTCCCTCAAAGCGCCCCACGGACAAGCTTCTGGAGTATATCTGGATCACATTACTAAAATGCTTGACCAACGATGCAGCCACCAATTATTTGTATTCGCACATTTATAAGTTAACCCTTCGCAACTGCACCGGGGAGGATTATTTCCTCAACACTAAAGAGCAGATGTACATTGGGGTTTCTCCTCGCGTGTTTTTTGCCGTAGGCGTCATGGCTCAATCTCTTGCCCATTTTTATTCATATCATAGAAAAAAATCAGGTGGGAAGAAAAATACAAACTATAACTACAGGAACAAGGTGTGTGCTTTACTTTCCATCACTGCTGCCGGATCTGCTGGTGGAAACGATCAGGAAAGACTCAGTGATCTCAAGATTCCTGGGCTTGGGGAAACGATAAGAGAAAGAGGATGGGAGAGAGAGAGAGGCGGGGGGAGGAGAGAGAGGATGGGAGAGAGAGAGAGAGAGAGGCGGGGGGAGGAGAGAGAGGATGGGAGAGAGAGAGAGAGGCGGGGGGAGGAGAGAGAGGATGGGAGAGAGAGAGATGGGGAGGAGAGAGAGAGGGGATGGGAAAGAGAGAGATGGGGAGGAGAGAGAAAGAGGGTGGGATAGAGAGAGATGGGGGAGGAGAGAGAGAGGGGATGGGAGAGAAAGATGGGGGAGGAGAGAGAGGGGATGGGAGAGAGATGGAGAGATGAGAGAGAGAAGGGATGGGAGAGAGATGGAAAAAAGAGAGATAGAGAGAGAGAAGGGATGGCGAGAGAGAGAGAGACGGGGGATAGGACAGTTACCTTTTGTACCCCATCATACCGTCTGTATGATCCCAGTACTTAGTATTTGACAGCCCTTACTGTCCCCTTTACGAGACAGTAAACTGTACAGCACTGAGTACACCGGTTAGGGCTTACAGACAGTACCTATGTGTAAACATTCTACATATGGAATGAGATACGGATTCTGTCATTCTAAAACGCTTTTGTTTATTGTAATATTTTTTTGTAGTTACATCATTACATTAAAAGAGTTTCCAATTTAGTGCGAAACGATAGCGCTCTATTCTTTGATGAGAACGGGGACTTTGGCTATTGCTATACGATCGTTAACTGGAGAAGACCTGACGGCCGCTTGTCGTACCCCATCACGGTGGGGAACTTCACCCCATGGGCCTCGGAGGACCAGCAGATCACAATCAGCTCTACTAACATAGTGTGGAAGAACAATAAGGTGAGGAACGTTTATCAATTTATTGCATTGAGTGAAATGACTGGTGTAGAATGGGTCAAGCTGGGGGCACTTCGGGGGCCAACATCCTGAGCTGGACCTGCTCACAAAAAATGAGAGGATCTTCTTCTACTGACTTGAACCTGGTTAATGAGTTGGAACCCAACCTGGGGTCTGAACCAAAAGCCAACGAGAATAACAATTAGTGGCTTATCTTGGGGCAACTGGTTTTACGAACTGGTTTGTAAATCAAAGGGTGGGAGCCTTCTTTGAATGAGACAATTAGAGTTATGGTGCACCCCATTTTTTCATTCTAAGTCACCCCAACTGCTAAACTAGTATTTAATGGTCACATACATTTCTTTTTTTAACCTCCATTTGTCATCAGCTGACTCCGAGGACTTCGGGGGATTGTTAGACGTTGTTGGATAGGCATCTGATGCTTTTTTTTCTATAGTTTGCGCCCCCTGGGATGCGAAGGGAATAGACAGCATTTTCTATTCGCTAACCTCCTTGCACCCAAAGGATTCATTGTATCTTTCTGGGGCTCTTACAAGTGGGGGTAGGTAGGCTTTTTCTGATGTTAAAGCTATTAATGTAATTATTTGTTGCCCATGTTAACCCCACTCATCCCAAAATATTTAGGGGGTGGAGTGAATGAGACGCAGGCCTCTGCAGGTATAATTAACCCCCTCCATCACACTACTCTAAATGCCCATTTCACAACCACGCATTTATTGTATTTTCTTGTTTCTAGATCCCAATATCCCGATGTTCAGAGAAGTGTCTGCCAGGTTACAGAAAAGCACTAAAACCCGGAATCCAAACCTGCTGCTACGACTGTGTCCGGTGCTCGGAGGGGGAGATATCCAACAGATCTGGTATATCTTCTGTTATTACAGACACAGTGAACAACTTAATGGCCGAAACATGCTTATGGAATGGGAGAATATCTTTGTCCCCACTCTGTTTACGTAGGAGTGATTTATTGTGTAATTCTTCCCCTCTGTTTCTATTATATTTTATTAGTTATTTAGTCACATTGCACGGAAGTTTTGTTTCTAAATGTGTGAGTTTCAGGCGAGGACATGCACGTTCAATTTAACTTGTCTGAAATTCCTGAAAGTTGAAAGCTCTCATTAACCTGCATGTTAGAGGATACGCACGTAGCAAAGGCATGCAGCCTCAGGCACGTCAGAGTTAGTTTACTCTTAACTCAGCTAATCACTCAGCTTCTTAGTGAATAGACCAACAATGTAGGCAGTAAATTTATAGCCCTCACTATGAAGAAAGCTGGAAGCACAGCACTTTTTTATTTGAAATAAGTTGCATTTTCTGCCTTATGCTTTGAGGGAAAAAGTGCCTCTCTTTCTACTACAACTGAACGAAATCACGTTCCAAGAAGTGAGCGGAAAAAAGTGCGATGCCACTTTCATTTTTTTGGCAGTTTGTATTCAATAATATCTTTCTTATGAACAGATGCTAAAGCTGATTCCAAAAAAGACATAACAAATGTTTTCTATAGCGTCACAAGTGCATTAACTACTTTTATTAATGCTTTTTTTTAAAACCTAGAGTCATTTTGTTATCTTGGCCTCCTGTTTACTAATCCTGGTGTTAAGTAGTTTCCTCTAATCTTTGTTTCATTCCAGTCACGTTTTGCCCGCAATTAGCATCTACTGTTTTTGTAACCAAATGCATAACTTTACATTTATCAGTGTTGAATCCTTTATACCATATATCTGACAATTGCCCCCGTTTAATAGTTTTAATGATGTCACTCTGCAACAAATAACAATTTATTGGTGGCGAAAAACAGAAATCGTGTAACCGATTGCTCTATACATTTACTACAGTTGCCCTCAATATTAAGAAAAAACATAATTAAACCTAGAGAGCCGTTTGTTTAGTTCATTTTCTGGCAATCTCTGAATAATTCCCCCGAAAGTACCTTGATGCAATGACCAGTGGTTACTTTGGCTGCTCTGAATGTGCTCTGAATGTGTGAAACACACATATTATTTATTTATATTTATTTGTAAGCTCAGTGATGTTCACTAAGCTATGAAGAAGGAAAGGGAACGATACACTTTAAACACGTGTGTGAAAAGTATCTGTGCACCAGTGCCTCTCATCGGTATTCATAGATTTATTTCTTTTTTCTCCTTTAATAGACAGTGAGTTTTGCATTAAATGCCCCGACAATGAATGTCCCGATGAGCGCAAGACTCAGTGTGTCTCAAAAATGGTGGAATTTCTGTCCTATGAGAATGATCCAATTTCTGCAATTATTTTGTTTGTTACAACTGTGTTCTGTTTCATAACTGCAGTCATATTAATCATCTTTACAAAGTTCAGACACACAGCAATTGTAAAACTCAATAACAAGAACCTCAGCTTCCTCCTCCTGGTCTCCATCAAGCTGAGCTTCCTCTGCGTGTTTCTGTTCCTCGGTCGTCCTGTGGATATAACCTGCATGCTACGACAAACAGCTTTTGGAGTCATCTACTCGTTAGCTGTGTCTTCTCTGTTGGCCAAAACTCTCATGGTTTGCAACGCTTTCAAAGCCACCAAACCCGGCAGCTTTTGGGTGGGGACCAAAGTGTCTAATTTTGTTGTCCTAATATGTTCCTCTGCCCAAGTTCTAATCAACATCATTTGGTTGACCACCTCTCCTCCGTTCCAAGAGCTGGACATGCACTCCTATCCTGGAAAGATCATCATTCAGTGTAACGAGGGATCGGTAATCGCCTTCTACTGTGTCCTGGGTTATTTGGGGCTTCTGGCAGCTCTTAGTTTTATCATAGCTTTTTTAGCCAGGACATTACCGGACAGTTTTAATGAGGCCAAGTACATCACCTTCAGCATGCTGGTGTTCTGCAGCGTTTGGATTGCGATGATCCCGGCCTATCTGAGCACCAAAGGCAAATACATGGTGGCCGTAGAGGTTTTTGCCGTATTGGCTTCAAGTTCTGGACTTTTGGGTTGTATATTTTTTCCAAAATGTTTTACACTTTTGTTCAATCGGGAGGCCCAAATCAATATATTTCACATAAGAAATAAAGTATCTATTACATAGTATAGAGTAAGCACATGCACCTAATGGGATGCAGTGAATCGTGTACTTGCATGGAGGCTTGCATTTTTCTTACTTACCACCAAATGATAAGAACAATAAAAAAAGTCCGGCTAAATGTACTTTCTCACAGACATGTGCAGGGTGAGCAAAATCGCATCTGACGGAATATTTGTTTCTTTCTTGCCGCGTTTGTTTTTCAGGCAACAGATTTCGTTTCCTGGTTTTCCTTTGGGGCAGAATGTGGAGGTAGTAGTAGTAGTAGTAGTAGTAGTAGTAGTAGTAGTAGTAGTAGTAGTAGTAGCAGCAGTAGAGCACTGGGTCTGAGCAGGCAGACACTGGCAGATGATAGAAACGTGGTGCAGCAGCATGAGTAGAAGAGCATTGGGCCTGGGCAAGCAGGCACTAGTCAGCTTTCTGGTTTAGATAATATAGAGGGTCAGTACCAGGAGATAGTGGCAGTTCCTCAAGATAGGGTTTCACCATCTCAGAGGCTGCACTTTGGGTAGCTTGGGTGGTACTAGTACACTAGCACTAGGACATGTGGCTGGGACCACTGCCACTGCTGCTGGAAATTTCGATATCATACACCTTCATCTCTCCTTCACTTAGCATATCCCTTTTGTGCTGCATCTCACCCACCCTACAGACAAGGATGTCTCTCCAAATAATTTTTAAAGGTCAACTTGCCCTTAACCCTTGGATCAAAGAGGGTTGCCAGCATGTACTATAAAGTGTCCCTGAGGCCTACTGATCAGCTTTGCAGCCTCTGCTTGTAATCTCTTGCCTGGAAAGACCTCATTCTGTTCCAGAAAGTCATGCATGTATTGATAAAGGTAGGTGAGTAAGAGGATGACCTGGCCCAAAGTAGCAGTGCTCTGGCTTAAGTCCTTGGTCACATCGCTGGACACCCCAATGCTCTGCTCAGAGGACATTGAGTGAAGAGCATGCTGCTGCTCTAGGATCCATCCAGAATGAAGTTCCAGCAGGTGACTATATCCTGACGTAGGTGGGGTAGGCCTACTGCTCCTACTCCTCCCTCATCTGCTAGCTTGCCTTCATGCTGTAAGTGTCTGGCAATCTAACGGTACTTTTCAATACGTTTCTAAAGCCTACGCTGCCCGTCAGTTGGAATAGCAGAACACAAACCTACAATATTCCCATTTCTAACCGTTTTCACCATGTTTGGTGCCCCAACAGTAACCACCATTCTCACTTCTACTGCTGTGCCTGCGTGTGATCCAATCCACTGCACCAGCATCTTCCTAAGAGCTGCCCAAATGTGAGCTGATGGGTGCTTCACATCCAAATGCTCAACATCGAGTAAGAAGGATCTATAACCTTTCTGCTCTTGTGCTCCAGTTCTGTCCTTCGTGTCACCCTGTCTGCCTCTGCCTACACCGGCTACAGTGGTCCTGTCCTTGTCCTCTAAATATTTGGGCAGCAACCAGTGTGCTGTCGGTGAAAAAAGGCGTTCTGTGCACTAGTGACGCTCCATATGTCATAGGTGAGGTGAGGTGAGGTGAGGTGAAGTGAAGTGAAGTGAAGTGAAGTGTCCGGCTGCCTTGGACAGCTTGGCCTTCAAAAATGGCACACAAGACTGGTAAAGGGAGGACACTACAGTCCTTCTAAAGGTGGTGCGACAGGGGAGGCAGTGGTGGGGAGTGAGAGCCTCTAGCAGCTGCCTGAATGGCTTCATCATGGAGGAGGAAGCACCTCTGACAGTGATAAGTTGACCAAGCAGTCACCTTATTTGACTGCTGCTTTGACATGCTTCATAAATGGAAAGCAGTGGATGTCTCTGCCCTACCTGTTTCTGGGAATCAGTCACATTACTCGAGAAGGCTGAGGTCTCACCACGCTCGTCGCTCTGGCTGCTGCCGGTGGCAGCTTTTGTGGTTTTGCTGTTGTCGCCGATGTCTTCAGTTTCCCCGTGAAGCAAAGCTGCATTGTGGTGTTACGTAGGAGCTGATTCATCCCAGAATTGATGAAATGTCCTAATAGATGATATGATAGAAACATAACATAAAAATGTACCCGTCCACAAGTTACAGGTTTGGCTGGCAGTGTAAATGGCCGACTGTCTTCATCAACTAAATTCCACTCAGGATCAGGGGCTGCAGCTCCTGTAATACCCTACAGTAATCGCTACAACTTCTCCAATCCACCCCACAACAGCACATTTTCTGCACCAAAATAACCATTAACACGCAGTATTGAGTAACGAGCATCGCTCTCAGCCTCTGCTAACCTAACTGTCGCTGTGTCACACTCCAACTCCCATCAGTCTGTAACTGCTGCTACTGACAAGTTCACTGTCAGGGGTTAAAGGGCCGTGCGAACGACTCTATTGGTCGCCTGCAGGGGCCTCCTCTGGCATCATCCAATTGCATTTTGGCCGGCAGAGACCACTGGTCTCCCTGTTACAACAGTTAAAGGTCCGTACCAGCGACTTTATTGGTCGTCCGTACGGACTTTTAACTGTTGGAGCAGGGAGACCAGTGGTCTCTGCCGGCCAAAATGCAATGCCGGCCAAGTTGCTGCACCAGGATTTCAAAAGTCTGTATGAGCGACTCTATTGGTCGCCAGCAGGGGGCTCGTCTGGCTTCAACCAATTGGTTGACGGCAGAGGAGGCCCCTGCAGGCGACCAATAGAGTTACTCGTACGGACATTTAAAATCCTGGTGCCAAAGCTGCTGCGTAGTCCGTAACGCGTTAACCCCGTATTAACCCCTTCAACAAAAAAACGGCAAAAAACTAAGAAAAAAACCAACATGAAGAATGTATACGAATATTCGCCTGAACCGAACACAGGAACGGGCGAATATTCGCGGAATACAAATAATTCCCCCCCCAAGAAGAGGAACACAAAGACGAACACGAAGAGTTGGCCGGTGCCCAAGTCTAGCTCACAGCAACCTGAGAGAAGGAGATGCACATTATTGATTGATTATTCTCACGCAGCATCTCTCCCATATACAGGGCTTCACTTTCTATCCATCCTCATTGTAGTCAACTATTGGTTCTACCTGTTTCATTGGACATTTCTCCCTCGGAGCACGGGACACAGTCATAGCAGCAGGTATGATATCCTCCACCAAGGGCCTTTCTGAATCCTGGAGGGCAAAAGTCACTGCACCCAGCATGTGGCATCTGGAATGAAAGATTGGATAACAAAGTATGGTTCCTGTAATTACAACAAAATACTTATTTATTCCAGAAATGTGAACACGGGCAAACTACACAGATCAAGCCGCGTAAGCAATAGTTTAAAGTAACAGTCATTATATATATATAATATCCCGCATTGACCATTTTACAATCTACTGCCGTGATGCCGTCCCCACCAAGAACGCGCTGAGGTTTTGAAGGGGAGACGAAGAATAGGTAGAAAGGTTGTATCTTTTATAAATATACTAAGCCCCTCATCACCGTGTGCAGGGAATGGGTATGAGAGGGGAATAGTTAGAGACCATATCTCCTCAACTCACATCCCCTCGCCTGCAACTGAGAGTGTTAACCTCTAAGTCATATGACTCGTGCAGGTAAATGGTACTCCTTACAGGCACAGCTTTACATGGGGAGCAGAATCAGAAACAGAGAAGCCTTCAAAAGGTCCCTCAGACAACACAGATATAGATATAGATGACCTTTGCTATGTATTTAGCGTCCCTGGTCCCGTAGGTGGAGTTTTTAGCTTCTAAGCCTTTTCCATTGTTGGTGGAGCGGGCCACATTCTTTGCTTTTCATTAAAATGACTACAATGTGCAAACAGTCCCTACTGGACCAATACTAGGACGTTATATGTACATAAGTTTCTTTATTTAGATGTAGGCCAGTTTCTACATAGAGACCTATAAGCCACTCTTGGTGGGATCTGCTGTTAGAAGATACTAATTATTATTCTACTGATACTTACTTTAGAGTTTTCCAGATAATTGATTGAGGTCTAATACGCAGCTGCTGCTCCTCGGGAAGTGAAGCATCTAAATAGCCCACGGTCCTTTTTAATACTTTAAAGTTCTTCTTATTGTCTTCAATCTGCAAGTTCTCCAGATAATATTTCCCAGGAACCTCTCCTCTCTCATCAAAGAAGATTTCCGTCTCTGTGAAGTCCGTGTAATGGACTCTTTGTACATAGTTATGGAGCTTTCAAAGACAAAAGGTATAGTGATCATCATCAGTGTTATGTTTCATCAACATTAATCGTCATAGAAGAACTCGTTAAAAGTCCGGAAGAAACTGAGTCTTGAGGAGCTAAAGGTCAGTGCAGCACATTGTGATTGGCCAGCGATGTCTACCCATTGTTTCTGCTGCAGACAATGGCTTTGTGCTGCCTGATTGTTCCTGGTATAAGGTGTAAGGTAGTTGGACCAATCTATAAATTATTGGACCAACATTTACGGAGTAAGTTGTAGAAGGATATAAGATATCAAGACTTCAACTGCGTAATTCTCCCACATATTGGCAAAGTGAGACGTGAGTAGGGGTAGGAATGAAAGACATGTATGGAGAAACAGATGGGTGGCTGGGATTAAATGGATATAAAATAAAGTCCATAATTAAGAAGCGCAAACCCGCTGAAGGTTCTGGATTACTGCACATAAAATATAGTCTGAGGTTCGGCCAGCAAAGAGCTGATGGGGATTTTGGTGACATCATAACATGCGGAGAACAGAATGTTAACAACATACAACTTCCTTTATTCAGCCCTGAGAATTCTGTTCCTTTGTATCTTTATGAGCAGTTAGCGATAGATGAGCGTCCGCCTATTGGACTTTCCCCATACACGCTGCATCATACTGTGTTAACTCCTAATGTGTCTGTGGTGCATATATTTGTGAATTCATCTAATATATCCTGAAATGTATTCTTTCCACGCATAATAATTATATCCCATTAAAGTGCTCTAACGAATTTATTCCCACAAGTTACAGATGACACAACCCAACATACATGTGTTCGCGGAGGACAGACACACAGGAAAACAGGGCCATAAGGTCCTTATCCTGACTCACAAAAATGTTTAAAAAACCCAGCTCGAAGTGGGTGAGCCATCTGTGGCTGATCCTGACTCCAACTCTATTCCTTAAAAGCTGTGTGAGGACCAGGACTGCTGCTGAACGAAAGTACATGTGAAAGTCCCTACGGAGGAACAAAAAGTTGGATTGAGAGGAGGAGATTGAGCTGACTCACTTCTGGCTCAAACCAGGACGAGCCAGGCACTCGGCTCCAGCGCACTCAAAAAACCGTATAAGACTAACTACCATATCTGAAATGGCAATATCCCATCAGGTGGCCATTAATGCTCATTCTGCTTATACTCTACATATCACATGCTGCGAGTGTGAGTTCTCTCCTGCACTTCCTTCACGTTTCACCCGCACATAATAATATTAATTGTCCTATAACAAGAATAACTAATTGTCCTATGTTTATTAACGAGTTAGCATTACTCATCAGTACGCTACTCATGTTATAATGGCGGACTTGAGATAGCCCAATCAGAATCAAGGGCTAAAAATCACCTAAAATAGGATGATTTTTACATTTGAATGCTCATTATTTCTAAACAGAACTTGTGAAGCTCCTACCTGCATTGGGCATTTCATGGGGTGATTTCCACCAGCCCCAAAGCCCTGTCTTCTCCACACTTCAATGCACAGTACTGGGGCTTTTAGGGAATATTAGGCAGGATGTGTTTGTTTAAGTACAACGAATGAATAAATGGCCACGTAATTTTACAATAAGCCCACTTTCATTCAACCAACATGTTCTAAGATGTGAACTTCTCGATTAATAATAGTAGTAATAATAGTAGTAATAATAATAATAATAGTAATAATAATGATAGTAATAATAATGATATTAATAGTAATAATAATAATACTGATAATAATAGTAATAATATTTATAATAATAATAGTAATAATAATAATATTAATAATAATAATAGTAATAATAATAATTATAATAGTAATAATAGTCATAATAATATTAGTAATAATTATGATAGTAATAATAATAATAATACTGATAATAATAATCCGCCGAGACGGAGCGCTGGAAAGTGAGAATGCAGTTGGACGAACACGTTCCACACGCTATCAGCAGCTGAGACGTCGACTTCGCGTCGATGGCCAAAGCCTGGTGATTTTCCTCCGACCGGTCTGAGATTTTAACAACGAACTCGACGCAGATCCCGTGGCTG
The DNA here is from genome assembly GCF_027358695.1 of Spea bombifrons. NCBI lineage: Eukaryota > Metazoa > Chordata > Amphibia > Anura > Pelobatidae > Spea > Spea bombifrons. The sequence goes on along the minus strand of NC_071087.1, from coordinate 575,805 downwards.
GGGATTTCGTGGCTCAGGTCCCGCAGCTCCCTTTCGCCGCTTTCGTCCTTGGACGCGATGATTCCACCCAATTCCACCCGAAATATTTCAGTAACTTCACAACACCCTTATAATGAATGCGATCGTCTCGAACAGTGCGGAAAAAGCAAGGATAAAGCAGCCGGTCGCTGAGCAGAGGGTCAGATGCCCCGTAACTGATCTATTGAGAAGCCAATGAATTTATATCATCCAGTAAAGGGGGTCATAAAATATACATATAACAAACTTACTCCTAATTTAATATGGGGTACATAGTGTGGTGGGGGTTAGTTATTTGGGAATTAGGGTTAGGTAGGGGTTAAAAAAATGAAGAATCAAAAAAAAATTGGAAAACTAAAAGCAAATGATTTTGGAATATAGGGTGGCTTCCGAATCAGGGCGAGATCATGGAAATATTTCTGGGTAATTTTTCCTATTCATAGCATCCGTGGATAATTTATATACCTCTAAAACTGTCAATAAATGATTGATTTATTTATTTATTTTAAACCCACTAAAATGTTACATTTTATTCATGAATATGGTATGAAAATATACAATTTGTAATTAAATGACAAATAAAAAAGCTGAAGAAAGACGCAGCAAAAACACAAGAAAAAAGCTCTAGTCCTGCAGCGCAAAAGAGCTGTGGTCATGAAGGGGTTAATGTACACTTGTCCTGTACTGTAATTATTACGTTACAGATAATAGAGATTTCAATATCGCATCCGGGTCCTTGTCGGCTTCTTGACCCACGTAGGCCCCCTACCTGCGTTTATCCGTACAGACTCAGGATTTGCGCCAGCGGGAGGGTCGTGGCCGACTGCCGGTCCCCTATAAATCCGGCAACCTTCCCTCGGCGGTAGCAGGAATAGTTCGGAGCTTCTCTCCGTGTCCCCGACAATATTCCGAAAGTGTTATCTATGGCTTTCTGGGCATCTCGGCAGGAATCGTAAACATGGTAACCCACGGTGATATTGGGTAAAACATTCGGGTTCTGGTTAATTTCATCAACAGCGAAGATAAAAGCCAGGAGGTTTATATATTCTGTGATATCAAGACTGTGGAAAGAGTTAACATATTTATGGAAATCAAATCATCGCAGCACTAAAGATAAAGAAATCATCCGCGGACGGAGATGCATTAGATCGCAAGCCTCCACTCCAGGCATGAAACCTAAAACACATGAAGAACAGACCCAAGCCATGTATGTAGGTAGTGTGTACCGTGCACCACAAACCAACTACCACCTAAACCCCACCAATTAACGACACGGAGACTGAAATTGGATAAAACAGGCCACAGCATATTTTATTAACAATAACCACAGACAACACTGTGTTGGCCTAAACACCATAAACCAATAAAATAAATGGTGGAAAACTGTAGCAAATCCCTTCCAAAATACTTTAATAATCTATCTATGCTGGAAGAAAAGCTGAAAAAAGTGAATACATTTCTGCACAAAAACCTGCAGAATAAATACAGAGCGATGCGTTGGTGGAAGAAGCCCAAAAAATCACGTTTTGGCTAAATTTATAGAGATTGGCGGCCAAATAGCTGCCCCCTGATTGCCCAGCGATCCCAGTGAGCCCCCCGGGCTGTCTGCTTTCCAGAAATATATATCTGTTTGGGTGATAAATGCTTCCAACGGTCATCATTCCCATTTCAAATCAGCAAAATAACCATAAAACCCGCAAAAAAGCAGCGAGTAACACTGTATCCCTCGTAATGTCTGCCCCATTACTGCCAGAAAGAGAATAGAATTCCGTCTCCTGTGTATCAGGTGCTTCCCAAATCAGGACGCCTCAAATACTACATCTTGGGAGAATTCACTTTAACAACAATTAAAATAATAATCCTCACAGCGCCCAGCAATAGACTCCGATCCGGCCGGAAAACACCTTAAAGGTTTCTTCTATCTTTACTGGATTTTTATTTTGTATCAAAAGTGTTTTTGTAACATTGCAAACGTACAAAACCTCTATCGTTTCATCACCTTGAGATCACGGAACACTTGATGCAGCAGAGGTGATGTCACAATGCCCCGATGATGTCATGTCTTCATTGTGACATCACAGGTGCAGTACACAGATACAGCACATCACAGAGCAGAAGGACACTTCTACTGTAGACTCCTAACAGAGAAGATGCGGATCGTAGTAGCTTTGCTATTTGCTATTTGCTGTTTGACTTCTGAGACTTTTCCTGTTCCGCTCCCGAAAGGTAAAGAATCCGAATAACTCGAGATCCGGATAAAACTGGGGAATATCGGCTTTCTGGGTTAGATTGGAATCGCTCCCGGTGACCGCAGCAGATCAGCGGCAAATGTTTCCATGAACTATTTCTTGCTAGCGGTTATATTGTTGAGTACAAACAGCGGTATAATTCTCTTTGTATCAGTAGCTGCCGGAATCGCTGCCCTGCAGCTGCACTCGAGGCGGTTTGGTAGAAAAAATATCAGTTAAATCCGTTAGAAATCCAATGAAAACCGGGCTCTCCCCCTTACAGCGGACAGCATATGATATTTAGAAATGTTTTTGGGACACAGAGGAATTGCGCGTCTCTTCCCGAGGTTCCTATGAATGAAGAAGTTTGTTGGCCGTTGATGACCCCGGTGTTGTTTTTTTTTGCAGGGACCGACGGGGATTTCCAGCCACGAGAATCCAAGCCAACATCTAATGGTAAGATACAGACGCCTCTCAGATGGGCATCCGTGCTTCAGAAGCGTGTGATCCGTGTTATGTGTGTATGTGTACGATGCACACGCGTGATTTCATTACCCGTGAGAAAGATGAAATGTGGAATATTAGATAAGAGAGGTTACAGTATCCGCTCCTCATGTAACTGTCATTTGGGGCTGGCTTTATCTGTAACTCGGGGATAATAGAAAGATATTGTATAGAGAACATGCAGCTAACGCTCCTTTTTCCTGTTTATGTCACAAAGGATCTCTGGCGATCGGAGGATTCCGTTCACTGATTACACGAATGGCGCAATCAGGTACGCTATGTGTTTTCTTTTAACATTAATGATAACCGTATGGAATAGCAAACTACACAATAATAGAAAATGCTCTCATAGTGGAGTAACTGGAGCCGGAAAAAGAAACGCGTCATTTCTAACTCCTCTACACTAAGATAGAAGCGCAGCGTTAGAGATAAAAGACGTTCTATTAATGCCTTCGGGGAGAGGAAGGTCTGGAAGCGACAATGTGTCCTACTTTCAGAAGAGGACAGAAATGACCATTTTCTCCGATCTCGTTTAGTAGCAGATCCTATTTTTCTTTAAGCTTTAATATAGAAATCTGTCTGTGTGTTATATAAATATGTATTTATCTCCACATTCTTCTCGTGCTAAGAAATATTTTTGCTCTCTCTACAGTTCATTCACGACGGGTGTTGAGGATCGTGCAGAACGCATTCTTCTGTGTTACATGCGCGGTGGTCGCCGGACTGGTGGTCTATTTCTACGTACAGTAAGTTATACAAATTGCTGGAAATTCAAATGCTGCGGAGAGACATCCAACGCAACGCACTATATAAAAAATGACCAAGCAGCATGTATACTATACACGGGGAGAAACCCCCCGATGCTGCTGGAATCCATTTCTTCCTTAACGGGTTTATTATTCTTATTTTAGGCTTCGCCGCTGTAGACAACGAAAAAACAGACCGCCGGATGAAGAGTCCCTCCGCGGCTTAACTTCCTTGGGTAACATATTAACAATAATGAATAATAGAAAGAGTATACGCTTATTGTGTCCGTATGATGTCATCAAACTTGGACTTTTAAAATTCATTGCTGGAACTTAACTCACCCGTCTTACTAAGAAATGATTTCACAATATAAATAGAATATCAATTATTTGCTACTGTAACAAAAATAGAAAATAAGGTTGGAAGTCACATTATAGGAAAGATTTCTTTGAAGCTTGGGAATCAGAGGGTTTTTATGTTTTTTATGTACACGTTGTCGAGGGACGATCCGTAACATATTAACCGATTTGCTTTCTTTTATTTTTTATTTGGTTTAGTAAGTCCATCAATTTCCAGTCTCCAAGAACAGGAGAGTGAAGAAAGAATTGAAAGGAAACCGAAAACATCCAGGAAGATCCTAAAACATCCAGGAAGAGACCGGACTGACAGAAGGAAAAAGAAGATTTATGATGAAGAGGAGGGTGGAGAGGAGAGTGAAGAGGAGGACTATGAGGAAAAGGAGGAACGGGCGAGAATGAAGAGAAAGAAGGACTATAAAGAAAAGGAGGAATGGGAGGGAATGGAGACAAAAAAGGAGAGGAAGAAAAGGGAGAAAAGGGAGAGAAAGGAGAAAAGGGAGGAAAAGAAGGAAAAGCATAAATGGGAGAGAAAGGATAAAAAGGAGGAAAGGAAGGAAAAGGAGAAAAAGGAGATAAGAGAGAAAAAGGAGGAGAAGAAGGACAGGAAAGAAAAGGAGAAAAGGGAGAGAAAAGATAAAAAGAAGGAAAGGAAGGAAAAGGAGAAAAAGGAGAGAAGGGAGAAAAAGGAGGAGAAGAAGGAAAAGGAGAAAAAGGAGAGAAAGGAGCGAAGGAAGAAAAGGAAAAAAGAGCTTAAAGAAAAAAGCATCAAAGAGATCAAAAAGATGCAACAGAAGGTGAAAGCAGAATCTAAGAAAGCCAAAGCCAAACTTCAACGCGAGCAGCGGAAATTGAAGTCAAAGGCAAAAACGAAACTGAAGGAAATGAAGAAAATGAAGAAACCTAAATAGAACATCGCAAAAAACTGAAATCCAAGAAACTGAAAATACCAAAACTCAAGAAAAAGCCATTTCAGTTTGGAAAATTTAGGAAATGAAAGTCATGGAGGGCGAAGCAAACAGACTCTAAACCTGACTATGGTTTCCTAATCATCAAGGAAGCCAGAATCTCGTTTTAATGATGCCCGGCCCACATGCCAGCTCTTCATTTCACTTCATTCACCCCATTTCTCCAGTTGGATCATTCTCCATGAACTCTTCATTTCACTTGATTTACCCCATTTCTCCAGGTGGATAATTCTCCATGAACTCTTCATTTCACTTGATTTACCCCATTTCTCCGGTTGGATAATTCTCCATGAACTCTTCATTTCACTTGATTTACCCCATTTCTCCGGTTGGATAATTCTCCATGAACTCTCGGACTGCTATCATTTGGAGAGTTTGCTATCCAAGCAGCGCTCCCTAAGCCGACCTCCTTCCATTCGCTCGATAATCTTGTATGTGGATCCGGATCACCTGCTTTCACACAATCTGAATAAATCACATCCACTGAAACTCTCTGTTCTGGGTTTTACTCAACACTTCATAGAAAGCAATTAATTTCGCCCGGCATAAAACTGAGTTGAAGAATAATAATATTGTTTCGGACAGAATGCTGCCCTCTGTTGGTTATACATTGAGTAGCATTGTTCCATATGCTTGAAATCCAAAGTAATTCTGCTACTCAATGTATCTCACCAACAGAGGGCAGCATTCTGTCCGAACATATATTAGCCATATATGCTAGTGTGCTCATTTGCATTTATTCAAATAAAATATATTCCCATGATCCTTTCGTGTAACGGTTTAATACAAACCCCCCCCCCCCAAAATAAATAGAAAGCAAGAGTTTGCAAGTTGGACAGAATTAATGTCCGCGAGTGCGGCGGGGAGACCAGCGGATCATGGGAATATATTTTATTTAAATAATTAATAAATGAAAATGAGCACACTGCCACATATGGCTAATATATCATCGGACAGAATGCCGCCCTCTGTTGGTTATACATT